>NC_074686.1:27334028-27554028 GCF_029448725.1 Salvelinus fontinalis
GAATATGTTCTACCAGTGGTTGGCAGTAGAGGACTGAAGCTGTGCTACCAGTGGTTGGCAGTAGAGGACTGAATATGTGCTACCAGTGGTTGGCAGTAGAGGACTGAAGCTGTGCTACCAGTGGTTGGCAGTAGAGGACTGAAGCTGTGCTACCAGTGGTTGGCAGTAGAGGACTGAATATGTGCTACCAGTGGTTGGCAGTAGAGGACTGAATATGTGCTATCAGTGGTTGGCAGTAGAGGACTGAATATGTGCTACCAGTGGTTGGCAGTAGAGGACTGAATATGTGCTACCAGTGGTTGGCAGTAGAGGAATGAATATGTGCTACCAGTGGTTGGCAGTAGAGGACTGAATATGTGCTGCCAGTGGTTGGCAGTAGAGGACTGAATATGTGCTGCCAGTGGTTGGCAGTAGAGGACTGAATATGTGCTACCAGTGGTTGGCAGTAGAGGACTGAAGCTGTGCTACCAGTGGTTGGCAGTAGAGGACTGAATATGTGCTGCCAGTGGTTGGCAGTAGAGGACTGAATATGTGCTGCCAGTGGTTGGCAGTAGAGGACTGAATATGTGCTACCAGTGGTTGACAGTAGAGGACTGAATATGTGCTGCCAGTGGTTGGCAGTAGAGGACTGAATATGTGCTGCCAGTGGTTGGCAGTAGAGGACTGAATATGCGCTACCAGTGGTTGGCAGTAGAGGACTGAATATGTGCTGCCAGTGGTTGGCAGTAGAGGACTGAAGCTGTGCTACCAGTGGTTGGCAGTAGAGGACTGAATATGTGCTACCAGTGGCTAGCAGTAGAGGACTGAAGCTGTGCTACCAGTGGTTGGCAGTAGAGGACTGAATATGTGCTGCCAGTGGTTGACAGTAGAGGACTGAATATGTGCTACCAGTGGTTGGCAGTAGAGGACTGAATATGTGCTACCAGTGGCTGGCAGTAGAGGACTGAATATGTGCTACTAGTGGTTGGCAGTAGAGGACTGAAGCTGTGCTACCAGTGGCTAGCAGTAGAGGACTGAAGCTGTGCTACCAGTGGTTGGCAGTAGAGGACTGAATATGTGCTACCAGTGGCTAGCAGTAGAGGACTGAAGCTGTGCTACCAGTGGTTGGCAGTAGAGGACTGAATATGTGCTACCAGTGGTTGGCAGTAGAGGACTGAAGCTGTGCTGCCAGTGGTTGGCAGTAGAGGACTGAATATGTGCTACCAGTGGTTGGCAGTAGAGGACTGAATATGTGATACCAGTGGCTAGCAGTAGAGGACTAAAGCTGTGCTACCAGTGGTTGGCAGTAGAGGACTGAAGCTGTGCTACCAGTGGTTGGCAGTAGAGGACTGAATATGTGCTGCCAGTGGTTGGCAGTAGAGGACTGAAGCTGTGCTACCAGTGGTTGGCAGTAGAGGACTGAATATGTGCTACCAGTGGCTAGCAGTAGAGGACTGAATATGTGCTACCAGTGGTTGGCAGTAGAGGACTGAAGCTGTGCTACCAGTGGTTGGCAGTAGAGGACTGAAGCTGTGCTACCAGTGGCTAGCAGTAGAGGACTGAAGCTGTGCTACCAGTGGTTGGCAGTAGAGGACTGAATATGTGCTACCAGTGGTTGGCAGTAGAGGACTGAAGCTGTGCTGCCAGTGGTTGGCAGTAGAGGACTGAATATGTGCTACCAGTGGTTGGCAGTAGAGGACTGAATATGTGATACCAGTGGCTAGCAGTAGAGGACTAAAGCTGTGCTACCAGTGGTTGGCAGTAGAGGACTGAAGCTGTGCTACCAGTGGTTGGCAGAAGAGGACTGAAGCTGTGCTACCAGTGGTTGGCAGTAGAGGACTGAATATGTGCTACCAGTGGTTGGCAGTAGAGGACTGAATATGTGCTACCAGTGGTTGGCAGTAGAGGACTGAAGCTGTGCTACCAGTCGTTGGCAGTAGAGGACTGAAGCTGTGCTGCCAGTGGTTGGCAGTAGAGGACTGAATATGTGCTACCAGTGGTTGGCAGGAGAGGACTGAATATGTGATACCAGTGGCTAGCAGTAGAGGACTAAAGCTGTGCTACCAGTGGTTGGCAGTAGAGGACTGAAGCTGTGCTACCAGTGGTTGGCAGTAGAGGACTGAATATGTGCTGCCAGTGGTTGGCAGTAGAGGACTGAAGCTGTGCTACCAGTGGTTGGCAGTAGAAGACTGAATATGTGCTACCAGTGGCTAGCAGTAGAGGACTGAATATGTGCTACCAGTGGTTGGCAGTAGAGGACTGAAGCTGTGCTACCAGTGGTTGGCAGTAGAGGACTGAAGCTGTGCTACCAGTGGCTAGCAGTAGAGGACTGAAGCTGTGCTACCAGTGGTTGGCAGTAGAGGACTGAATATGTGCTACCAGTGGCTAGCAGTAGAGGACTGAAGCTGTGCTACCAGTGGTTGGCAGTAGAGGACTGAATATGTGCTACCAGTGGTTGGCAGTAGAGGACTGAAGCTGTGCTGCCAGTGGTTGGCAGTAGAGGACTGAATATGTGCTACCAGTGGTTGGCAGTAGAGGACTGAATATGTGCTACCAGTGGTTGGCAGTAGAGGACTGAATATGTGATACCAGTGGCTAGCAGTAGAGGACTAAAGCTGTGCTACCAGTGGTTGGCAGTAGAGGACTGAAGCTGTGCTACCAGTGGTTGGCAGAAGAGGACTGAAGCTGTGCTACCAGTGGTTGGCAGTAGAGGACTGAATATGTGCTACCAGTGGTTGGCAGTAGAGGACTGAATATGTGCTACCAGTGGTTGGCAGTAGAGGACTGAAGCTGTGCTACCAGTCGTTGGCAGTAGAGGACTGAATATGTGCTACCAGTGGTTGGCAGTAGAGGACTGAAGCTGTGCTACCAGTGGTCGGCAGTAGAGGACTGAATATGTGCTACCAGTGGTTGGCAGTAGAGGACTGAAGCTGTGCTACCAGTCGTTGGCAGTAGAGGACTGATTATGTGCTACCAGTGGTTGGCAGTAGAGGACTGAATATGTGCTACCAGTGGTTGGCAGAAGAGGACTGAAGCTGTGCTACCAGTGGTTGGCAGTAGAGGACTGAAACTGTGTTACCAGTGGTTGGCAGTAGAGGACTGAAGCTGTGCTACCAGTGGTTGGCAGAAGAGGACTGAAGCTGTGCTACCAGTGGTTGGCAGTAGAGGACTGAATATGTGCTACCAGTGGTTGGCAGTAGAAAACTGAATATGTGCTACCAGTGGTTGGCAGTAGAGGACTGAAGCTGTGCTACCAGTCGTTGGCAGTAGAGGACTGATTATGTGCTACCAGTGGTTGGCAGTAGAGGACTGAATATGTGCTACCAGTGGTTGGCAGAAGAGGACTGAAGCTGTGCTACCAGTGGTTGGCAGTAGAGGACTGAAACTGTGTTACCAGTGTTTGGTAGCAGAGGACTGAAGCTGTGTTACTAGTGGTTGGCAGCAGAGGACTGAAGCTGTGTTACTAGTGGTTGGCAGCAGAGGACTGAAGCTGTGCTACTAGTGGTTGGCAATAGAGGACTGAAGCTGTGCTACCAGTGGTTGGCAGTAGAGGACTGAAGCTGTGCTACCAGTGGTTGGCAGTAGAGGACTGAATATGTGCTACCAGTGGCTAGCAGTAGAGGACTGAAGCTGTGCTACCAGTGGTTGGCAGTAGAGGACTGAATATGTGCTGCCAGTGGTTGGCATTAGAGGACTGAATATGTGCTACCAGTGGTTGGCAGTAGAGGACTGAAGCTGTGTTACTAGTGGTTGGCAGCAGAGGACTGAAGCTGTACTACCATTGGTTGGCAGTTGAGGACTGAAGCTGTGCTACCAGTGATTGGCAGCAGAGGACTGAAACTGTGCTATCAGTGATTGGTAGTTGAGGACTGAAGCTTTGCTACCAATGATTGTCAGTAGAGGACTGAAGCTGTGCTACCAATTGTTGGCAGTGAGGACTGGACCTGTGCTACCAGTGGTTGGCAGTAGATGACTGAAGCTGTGCTACCAGCGGTTGGCAGTATAGGATTGAAGATGTGCTGCCAGTGGATAGCAGTAGAGGACTCTTGCTGCGCTACAAGTGGTTGGTAGTAGAGGACTGAAGCTGTGCTACCAGTGGTTGGTAATAGATGACTGAAGCTGTGCAACCACTGGTTGACAGTGGAGGGTTGAAGCTGTGCTACCAGAGGTTGGCAGTAGAGGACTAAAGCTGTGCTACCAGTGGTTGGCAGTTGAGGACTGAAGCTGTGCATCCAGTGGCTGGCAGTAGAGATCTGAAGCTGTGCTACCAGTGGTTGACAGTAGAGGACTGAAGCTGTCCTACCAGTGGTTGGCAGTAGACGACTGAAGCTGTGATACCAGTGGTTGACAGTAGAGGACTGAAGCTGTGCTACCAGTGGTTGGCAGTAGAGGACTGAAGCTGTGCTACCAGTCGTTGACAGTAGAGGACTGAAGCTGTGCTACCAGTGGTTGGCAGTAGAGGACTGAGGCTGTGCTAACAGTGGTTGGCAGCAGTGAACTGAAGCTGTGCTACCAGTCGTTGGCAGTAGAGGACTGAAGCTGTGCTACCTGTGGTTGGCAGCAGTGAACTGAAGCTGTGCTACCAGTGGTTGGCAGTAGAGGACTGAAGCTGTGCTACCAGTGGTTGACAGCAGAGGACTGAAGCTGTGTTACCAGTGGTTGGCAGTAGAGGACTGAAGATGTGCAACCAGTGGTTGGCAGTAGAGGACTGAAGATGTGCTACCAGTGGTTGGCAGTAGAGGACTGAAGATGTGCAACCAGTGGTTGACAGCAGAGGACTGAAGCTGTGTTACCAGTGGTTGGCAGTAGAGGACTGAAGATGTGCAACCAGTGGTTGGCAGTAGAGGACTGAAGATGTGCTACCAGTGGTTGGCAGTAGAGGACTGAAGATGTGTTACCAGTGGTTGGCAGTAGAGGACTGAAGATGTGCAACCAGTGGTTGGCAGTAGAGGACTGAAGCTGTGCAACCAGTGATTGGCAGTAGAGGACTGAAGCTGTGCTACCTGTGGTTGGCAGCAGTGATCTGAAGCTGTGCTACCAGTGGTTGGCAGTAGAGGACTGAAGCTGTGCTACCAGTGGTTGGCAGTAGAGGACTGAAGATGTGCTACCAGTGGTTGGCAGTAGAGGACTGAAGCTGTGCTACCAGTGGTTGGCAGTAGAGGACTGAAGCTGTGCTACCAGTGGTTGGCAGCAGTGATCTGAAGCTGTGCTACCAGTGGTTGGCAGTAGAGGACTGAAGCTGTGCTACCAGTGGTTGACAGCAGAGGACTGAAGCTGTGCTACCAGTGGTTGGCAGTAGAGGACTGAAGCTGTGCTACCAGTGGTTGACAGCAGAGGACTGAAGCTGTGCTACCAGTGGTTGGCAGCAGTGATCTGAAGCTGTGCTACCAGTGGTTGGCAGTAGAGGACTGAAGCTGTGCTACCAGTGGTTGACAGCAGAGGACTGAAGCTGTGTTACCAGTGGTTGGCAGTAGAGGACTGAAGATGTGCAACCAGTGGTTGGCAGTAGAGGACTGAAGATGTGCTACCAGTGGTTGGCAGTAGAGGACTGAAGATGTGTTACCAGTGGTTGGCAGTAGAGGACTGAAGATGTGCAACCAGTGGTTGGCAGTAGAGGACTGAAGCTGTGCAACCAGTGATTGGCAGTAGAGGACTGAAGCTGTGCTACCTGTGGTTGGCAGCAGTGATCTGAAGCTGTGCTACCAGTGGTTGGCAGTAGAGGACTGAAGATGTGCTACCAGTGGTTGGCAGTAGAGGACTGAAGCTGTGCTACCAGTGGTTGGCAGTAGAGGACTGAAGCTGTGCTACCAGTGGTTGGCAGCAGTGATCTGAAGCTGTGCTACCAGCTGTTGACAGTATAGATCTGAAGCTTTGCTACCTGTGGTTAGTTTGCATGCGGTACCCGAATTCTATGCTGCCTTTCTCGAATTTGATTATCTCTTCACCCCTCACTGCGTCAAGCCCGCATTGTCTGCTTAATAAAACTGTCGTTTTGAACCACTCAATCTCTTATCCTTTCTTCCTATATTAGAAGCAGTGAGTATCTGTAGTATTATATATAATTATATAATTATTATAAATATCTATATTACATGTGTTATTATCTGAAAGAGTCTTTGGTGTAAGCTTGTCTAAGGGGCTGGGCGTGTGAGACAGGGCGGGAGACCTGAGACGTTAAAAAACTCTCTGGGGTAGGGGGCAGTATTTTGACATCCGGATGAAAATCGTGACCAAAGTAAACTGCCTGTTACTCAGGCCCAGAAGCTAGGATATGCATATAATTGATCTATTTAGATAGACAACACTCTAAAGTTTCTAAAACTGTTAAAATTATGTCTGTGAGTATAACAGAACTGATATGGCAGGCGAAACCCCTAGGACAAACCTTCCCCCCTAATTCAGCTATCCACTATTTTCAATTACCCAGAAATTGTAGTTTTTCTAGGTGGCTCCCATTTTGGCTGTAGTGTTTCCAAGCGCGTGGAGGAAAGCGCGTTCTTTCTTATTTATCTCCGGTAATGAACATACTATTCTCTGTCTTAAATTGTATTGTTTATTTTCATATTAGCATACCTAAGGTTTGATTATAAACATTGTTTGACTTGTTTGGAGAAGTTTATTAGTAATGTTTGGGATTCATTTTGTATGCATTTTGATGGAGGGAAACTGAGTGGATAATTGACTGAAGCGCGACAGTTAACTTCTTTGATATAGGGGGCAGCATTTTCACTTTTGGATCAATTGCGTGCCCATAGTGAACTGCCTCCTACTCTGTCCCGGATGCTAATATATGCATATTATTATTAATATTGGATAGAAACTACTCTGAAGTTTCTAAAACTGTTTGAATGATGTCTGTGAGTATAACAGAACTCATATGGCAGGCAAAAACCTGAGAAAAAATCCAAACAGGAAGTGAGAATTCTGAGAAGGGTCGATGTTAAAGTCATCGCCTATTCAATTCCCTATAATATATGGATCTGTTTGCACTTCCTACGCCTTCCACTAGATGTCAACAGTCTGTAGAACGCTGAATGAAGCCTCTAGTGTGATGTGTGGACGGATGGGAGGTGTTTCAGTCACTGGTCTGGCAGATTGCCAGTTCTTGCTCACGCGCTTTCCTCATGATATCGCCTTGCGTTCCATTACTTATACAGACATGAATAAATGCTCCGGTTGGAACGTTATTGGATATATATGATAACGACATCCTGAAGATGGATTCTCTACTAAGTTTGACCAGTTTATTCGACTTGTAATATAACTTTTTGAAGTTTTCGTTCGACGTTTGCCTGCATCTACGCGAGCGTTTGGACACGTGTACTACACATGCTAGCAAAATTAGCTAATTGGACATAAGAAATGGACATTATCGAACAAAACAACGATTTATTGTGGAACTAGGATTCCTGGCAGTGCATTCTGATGAACACAATCAAAGGTAAGGGAATATTTATGATGTAATTTCGTATTTCTGTTGACTCCAACATGGCGGAGAAATGTTGTTAAATCTAAGCGCTGTCACAGATTATTGCATGGTGTGTTTTTTGCGCAAAGTTTTTTTTAAATCTGACACGGCGGTTGCATTAAGAACAAGTGTATCTTTAATTCTGTGTAAAGCATGTATCTTTCATCAAAGTTTATGATGAGTATTTCTGTTATTTGACGTGGCTCTCTGCAATTACTCCGGATATTTTAGAGGCATTTCTGAACATGGCGCCAATGTAAACCTAGATTTATGGATATAAATATGCACATTATTTGAACAAAACATAAATGTATTGTGTAACATGATGTCCTATGAGTGTCATCTGATGAAGATCATCAAAGGTTAGTGATTAATTTTATCTCTATTTCTGCTTTTTGATACTACTATCTTTTGCTGGGAAAATGGCTGTGTTTTTCTGTGGCTATGTACTGAGCTAACATAATTGTTTGGTGTGCTTTCCCCGTATATCCTTTTTGAAATCAGACATGTTGGCTGGATTCATAACATGTGTAGTTTCAATTTGGTGTCTTTCATGTGTGATTTCATGAAAGATTGATTTTTATAGTAATATATTTGAATTTGGCGAGCTACATTTTTTCTGGATTTTGGTCAAGTGGGACGCTACCGTCCCACCTATCCCAGAGAAGTTAAACATTACAAATACGACCGACGTAGATGCATCAATATGGCGGAACACAGGTATAGTGAAAAAGGGTAGGAGTAATTCAGCTGGTCGGACCTGAGGCGTATGTGGCGGGGGCCCCTTACGATCACAGATTACAAAACTAAAGCCACACCACTGACACCAACCCCGCCATACCCGGAAAAGCTAAACACCTTTCTTCTCAAGCCTTGAGCACAACGACAGAGACCGTAAGTATGGAGGACGTGTGTAACTCATTCAAACTTGTTAACCCTCACAAGGCTGCCGGCCCAGGTGGCATCCCGCGCCGCGCCCTCAGACCAACTGGCTGTTATGCTTTCTAACATTTTCCCAAAGTAACTGAACAGAATGACTACTGACCAATAGCACTCACTTCTGTCATCATGAAGTGCTTTCAGAAGCTAGTCAAAGACCACTTCCTGACAGGCAGCCCCCAGGTGGTGAAGGTAGGCAGTACACGGCGGTACACACTGATTCTCAATACGGGGGCCCCAAAAGGGTGCGTTCTCAGTCCCCTTCTGTACTCCCTGTATACCCACAACCGCGTGGCCTCACACAGTTACAACTCCATCATCAATCTCGCTGACGACACGACAGTAGTAGGCCTGCTTACCAACAACAATGAGACAGCCTACAGGGAGGAGGTTGGCACTCTGACAGTGTGGTGCCAAGTAAACAACTTCTCCCTCAACTTCAGAGGAACAAAGCAGCTGATTGTGGACTTCAGGAGGAACCAGGCTGGGCACGATCCCATCCTCATCAACGTGGCTGAGTTAATGCCTAAATGTCATGTTTGGAACAACTTCGAAATGTAAAGTTTCAAAGAGAGAGAGAAAGAGAGAGAGAGAGAGAGAGAGAGAGAGAGAGAGAGAGAGAGAGAGAGAGAGAGAGAGAGAGGCAGGCATCAGATAGGCATCAACCAAGGATGTCAGATCAGCATTGTTGAAGAAGCTGACCAGAGAAACACGTATCAAACAGTAAGCGTATATAATAATGGAACTGTATTGATACAAGGCAATGATTCAAGCGTCCAGGCTTTGAGAATAGGTTTACAACCCTAAAAGAAGAAGCTGTACTCATCTCAGAAACTGAGGAAAAAGAAAAGGAGGGAGATGGAGAAAAGCAGGCCCCAACGGTCTCTGTGACCCAGCAAGAAGCCCGCAGTGTCCCTCTACCTACCTCACCTACAGCAGACAGAGCCAAGGACATGCCTACAACACCAAGAACACCTGCTATGCAACGTTTCCACAACACCCTCTCTCTAGTCGAAGCAGAGGTCATAGAACTCAGAGAGAACAAGCTTCAAGAGGAGGACACTCTCCAGAAACTAAAAGAAGAGATAGTTAACAGGTAGTAGTTAATTCTGGCTGCAATGCAAAGTGTTGAGTAGCCAGTGAAATCGTGCCCATTTCAAACGGCCTCCTACTCAAATCTTGCTCGTACAATATGGATATTATTATTCTTTTTGGATAGAAAACACTCTCTAGTTTCTAAAACAGTTGGAATTATTTCTTTGAGTGAAACAGAAGTCCTTCTGCAGCACTTTTCCTGACCAGGAAGTGAAATGTCAGAAATCGATGCTCTTTTCAACTTGATGCCTATACATGGTCTTGACACTTAGGAGTCTACTTACACTCCATACGCCTTCCTATTGGTGTCAAGAGGGTGTGAGAGAAGAAATTTTGTGCTCATCTTGGTCTTTGGTGGAAAAAAACTATTTCTTTGACGTGACCGTCCACTTCCGGTACTCTGAAGGAAGTGGGATTGACTTCTGTTTTGCTGCCGTAACGGACGGTAACTATCCCCGGCTCGAATTGTTTTTGATACATGTGACCATATCATCGTAATGTATGTTTTTTCAATATAGTTTAATCAGATTATTGAAATTTTTTCGGGAGTTTTGCCGTGTTCCGTGCTCTGACTGTGTTTACGTTGGAGAAATTTGTGCCACTCGGCTAGTGCCAATGCTAATTGAAGAGGGAAATTTGCCATTCTGAATCCAAACAACGACTCATCTGGACAGAGGACACCTTGTTCAACATTCTGATGAAAGATCAGCAAAAGTAAGACCCATTTTATGATGTTATTTCATATATCTGTCGTGCATGTGAACTGGCCGTGGGCGCCCAAGTGTTTCTGTCTATTGTGGCTCGCTAATATAGCGATACATTTTGTTTTCGCTATAAAACATTTAATAAATCGGAAATATTGTTTGGAATCACAAGATGCCTGTCTTTCAATTGCTGCACACTATGTATTTTTCAGAAATGTTTTATGATGAGTAATTAGCTATTTGACGTTGGTGTCTGTAAATATTATGGCTGCTTTCGGTGCAATTTCTGATTGTAGCTGAAATGTAAACTATGGTTTATACATGAAATATGCAAATCTTTCGAACAAAACATATGCTATACAATAAATATGTTATCAGACTGTCATCTGATGAATTTGTTTCTTGGTTAGTGGCTATTTATATCTTTATTTGGTCGAATTTGTGATAGCACCTGATGGAGTAAGAAACTGATGGAGTTAGAAAAGTGGTGTCTTTTGCTAACGTGGTTAGCTAATAGATTTACATATTTTGTCTTCCCTGTAAAACATTTTAAAAATCGGACATGCTGGCTTGATTCACAAGAAGTTTATCTTTCATCTGGTGTCTTGGACTTGTTAATGTGTGAAAGTTAAATATTTAAAAAAAAATATATTTTGAATTTCGCGCCCTGCACTTTGAGCTGGATGTTGTCATAGGTGTACCGGTGTCGGGCTGCACCCCCAACAGGTTAACAGGCACACTTTTTATTCCGGTCCAAACGAAAGCACATAAGTACATAAAACGTGCCCAAAACAAGCAACATAAACAAAAGTCTGGCGCGTAACAATACACACATAACATCAAAACAAGTTCACACAAAGACAACAGAGGACTAAATACATGCAGTGTGATTAGGGAATGAAAACCAGGTGTGTATGGAACAAGACAAAACAAATGGACATATGAAAAATGGAGCGGCGATGTCTAGAAAGCCGGTGGCGTTGATCGCAGAACGCCGCCCGAACAAGGAGAGGAGCCGACTCCGGCGGAAGTCATGACAAGTAAGAAGTAATAGGAGGGATAGAAGGTGAAATACCACATTTTTCCATCACAGCAGCAAGATTTGTGACCTGTTGCCAGTGAAGAACAAACACTATTGTAAATACAACCCTCAAATATTTGCACATTGTTTCAACATTGTATTTAGACATAATATAAAATTTGAAATGAGTGTATTGTTTACTGTAAATTTCTGATTGTTAATTTCACTTTTGTTTATTATCTATTTCAATTGCTTTTTTTTACAAATGTTCCACCATTCCCATAAAGCCATTTGAGTTTAGAGAGGCCAATACAGGAAGACATGAGAAAGCAAAAGTCCATCACTAATGAAGTGACAGGGACAGAGAAGGGAAGTGTGTTCTGGTAGGGAGGGTCCAGAGGGCAGCAGACAGACACACTTATCTAGACAGACAGACAGACAGACAGACAGACAGACAGACAGACAGACAGACAGACAGACAGACAGACAGACAGACAGACAAAGTGGGATGTGTGGTCCTGGACATGCACCCTGCTGTGTCCATTTCACACCCTCTCCACCTCCCTTTACCCATGACACTCCTTCCCTCTCTGTCCTCCTCTCTCTTCTCTCCCTCTCTCTGTCCTCCTCTCTCTTCTCTTCACATTTCCTTCTATCTGTCCTCCTCTCTCTTCTCTCCCGCTCTCTGTCCTCTCTGTCCTCTTCTCTCTGTTCTCTCACTTCTCTCCACGTCTCCCTGTCTCTGTCCTCCACCTCTTCTCTTCACCTCTCTGTCCTCACCCCTCATCACTTCCCCTCTCTGTCCTCCTCGCTCTCCTCTTCACCTCTCTGTCCTCCCTTCTCTCCTCTTCACCTCTCTGTTCTCCTCTCTCTCCTCTTTACCTCTCTGTCCTCCCCTCTCTCCTCTTCACCTCTCTGTCCTCCTCTCTCTCCTCTTCACCTCTCTGTCCTCCCCCCTCATCACTTCCTCTCTCTGTCCTCATCTCTCTTCTCTTCACCTCTCTGTCCTCCTCTCTCTCCTCTTCACCTCTCTGTCCTCCCCCCTCATCACTTCCCCTCTCTGTCCTCCTCTTTCTCCTCTTCACCTCTCTGTCCTCCTCTCTCTCATCTTCACCTCTCTGTCCTCCTCTCTCTCCTCTTCACCTCTCTGTTCTCCCCTCTCTCCTCTTCACCTCTCTGTCCTCCTCTCTCTCCTCTTCACCTCTCTGTCCTCCTCTCTCTCCTTTTCACCTCTCTGTCCTCCCCCCATCACTTCCCCTCTCTGTCCTCCCCTCTCTCCTCTTCACCTCTCTGTCCTCCTCTCTCTCCTCTTCCCCTCTCTGTCCTCCCCTCTCTCCTCTTCACCTCTCTGTCCTCCTCTCTCTCCTCTTCCCCTCTCTGTCCTCCTCTCTCCTCTTCACCTCTCTGTCCTCCTCTCTCCTCTTCACCTCTCTATTCTCCTCTCTCTCCTCTTCACCTCTCTGTCCTCCCCTCTCTCCTCTTCACCTCTCTGTCCTCCCCTCTCTCCTCTTCACCTCTCTGTCCTCCCCTCTCTCCTCTTCACCTCTCTGTCCTCCCCTCTCTCCTCTTCACCTCTCTGTCCTCCTCTCTCTCCTCTTGACCTCTCTGTCCTCCCCTCTCTCTCCTCTTCACCTCTCTGTCATCCTCTCTCGTCTCTTCACCTCTGTTCTCCTCTCTCTTCTCTTCACCTCTCCCTCTCTCTGTCCACTAACTTATTCTACCATTAAATTCTAACGGTTTGTCTCATTACATTTTCCTGTCTCTCCCAACATTTGGTGATTAAAGCTTAATCCTTCTGTCTTAATCTCCCTATTTCACCCTCTCCTTCTCCAATTCCTCTTCTCTCCCACTCAATCTGTCTCTCTTCCCTCTTCCTCTATATCCTTTTCCTCACACTCTCCCTCCCTCACACATCCCCTCCTCATTTGCCTACATAATCATATGCATTGGAGGAGGAGGGGTGTGCTGGACCAACATTTTCCCACGCTCGGCTGCAATCGATGAGTTAAGTTTATCTGATTTTTATCACTGGGCCGACAGAGGGGCAGGTCGATGGGCTGTGCTCGCGTCAAGTTGACCTGTTTAGGGACGCCGGTGAGCAAGCTCCCCCTGGGATCTCCATGTTCTCTTGTCACCCTCTGACTGGCACAAGTCTGTTCCTCTAAACGACAAAGTCTGTGAAGAAATATATATATAGGCTCTTCACCGCGGTGACAAGGCGTGGCTGTTGTATTCATAATCTGTACTTTGGCCGTCACACTTTGCCGATGACCGGCCACTAATTTATGCGGGCGAATCTCCGCAGAGCAAAAATGAAAGCTAATAGAGTCATTTGCTGCTAATTCAGGCCTGGGATACGTAGGATACCTGGGATAAACTGGGATACCTAGGATACCTGGGATAAACTGGGATGCCTGGGATACCTGGGATGAACTGGGATACCTGGATACCTGGGATAAACTGGGATACCTGGGATACCTGGAATACCTGGGATAAACTGGGATACCTAGGATACCTGGGATAAACTGGGATACCTAGGATACCTGGGATAAACTGGGATACCTGGGATAAACTGGGATACCTGGGATAAACTGGGATACCTGGGATACCTGGAATACCTGGGATACCTGGGATAAACTTGGATACCTGGAATATTTGGAATACCTAGGATCCCTTGGATAAACTGGGATACCTGGAATAACTGGGATACCTGGGATAAACTGGGATACCTAGGATACCTGGGATACCTGGGATAAACTGGGATACCTAGGAAACCTGGGATAAACTGGGATACCTAGGAAACCTGGGATAAACTGGGATACCTGGGATACCTGGAATATCTGGGATACCTGGGATAAACTGGGATACCTAGGATACCTGGAATACCTGGGATACCTGGGATAAACTGGGATACCTAGGATACCTGAGATAAACTGGGATACCTGGGATTACCTGGGATACCTGGGATAAACTGGGATACCTGGGATACCTGGGATAAACTGGCTTCCTTTGTAATGCCCTCCCTCGACAATACCTCTATCCATCCATCCATCTCTGTCCCTCTCTCTCTCTCTCTCTAAACTGGGATACCTGGGATAAACTGGGATACTTGGGATAAACTGGGATACCTGGGATAAATTGGGATACCTGTGATAAACTGGGATACCTGGGATACCTGGGATACCTGGGATATATTTGGGAACCTGGGATACATGGGATAAACTGGGATACCTGGAATAAACTGGGATACCTGGGATACCTGGGATAAACTGGGATACCTGGGATTACCTGGGATACCTGGGATACCTGGGATAAACTGGGATACCTGGGATTACCTGGTATACCTGGGATACCTGGGATAAACTGGGATACCTGGGATACAAGGGATACCTGGGATACCTGGGATAAACGCATTTCGCTTCGCTCCACAGGTAGTATTACATTTCATTACATTTCATTTCATTACAGTACAACGGTTTGATTTGTTTGATCTTAGCACTTTTTTTTCTTAGCTAGCTACATAGCCGTCTTTGTATCTAAGATAATTGTGTAGTTTAGATTATTATCGAATTATCGAATCTTCTAACTTTGTCAACACTGCTAGCTAGTCAGCTAGCCAACTTCTACCGAAACAGTACAACGGAATGAGTTGATTAGTGTAGTGTTAGCTAGCTACATAGTTGTCTTTGCTGTCTTTGTATCTAAGATAATTGTGTAGTTTAGAGTAATTATCTAGCCAGTTATCGAGGTTACCTAGCCAGTTATCGAGGCTACCTAGCCAGCTCCACTTTCAAACAAAGTCAGCTAGCCAGCTACTTTCGCCGTCCTAACGTTGTCAACACTGCTAGCTAGCCAGCTAGCCAACTTCTACCGAAACATCCCAACGGAACGATTTGATTAGTGTAGTGTTAGCTAGCTACATAGTTGTCTTTGCTGTCTTTGTATCTAAGATACTTGTGTAGTTTATAGTAATTATCTAGCCAGTTATCGAGGTTACCTAGCCAGCTCCACTTTCAAACAAAGTCAGCTAGCCAGCTACTTTCGCCATCCTAACGTTGTCAACACTGCTAGCTAGCCAGCTAGCCAACTTCTACCGAAACATCACAACGGAACGATTTGATTAGTGTAGTGTTAGCTAGCTACATAGTTGTCTTTGCTGTCCTTGTATCTAAGATAATTGTGTAGTTTAGAGTAATTATCTAGCCGGTTATCGAGGTTACCTAGCCATTTATCGAGGCTACCTAGACAGCAACACTTTCAAACAAAGTCAACAACGCAGCCACTGCTAGCTAGCCTTCTTCACCAGCCTGCAGTACTGCATCATTTTAATCATTTTAGTCAACTAGATTTTTGCAACGTAAGCTTAACTTTCTGAACATTCGAGACGTGTAGTCCACTTGTCATTCCAATCTCCTTTGCATTAGCGTAGCCTCTTCTGTAGCCTGTCAACTATGTGTCTGTCTATCCCTTTTCTCACCTCTCTGCACAGACCATACAAACGCTTCACACCGCGTGGCCGCTGCCACCCTAACCTGGTGGTCCCAGCACGCACGACCCACGTGGAGTTCCAGGTCTCCGGCAGCCTCTGGAACTGCCGATCTGCGGTCAACAAGGCAGAGTTCATCCCAGCCTATGCTTCCCTCCAGTCCCTCGACTTCTTGGCACTGACGGAAACATGGATTACCACAGATAACACTGCTACTCCTACTGCTCCCTCCTCGTCTGCCCACGTGTTCTCGCACACCCCGAGAGCTTCTGGTCAGCGGGGTGGTGGCACTGGGATCCTCATCTCTCCCAAGTGGACATTCTCTCTTTCTCCCCTGACCCATCTGTCTATCGCCTCCTTTGAATTCCATGCTGTCACAGTTACCAGCCCTTTCAAGCTTAACATCCTTATCATTTATCGCCCTCCAGGTTCCCTTGGAGAGTTCGTCAATGAGCTTGACGCCTTGATAAGTTCCTTTCCTGAGGATGGCTCACCTCTCACAGTTCTGGGTGACTTTAACCTCCCCACGTCTACCTTTGACTCATTCCTCTCTGCCTCCTTCTTTCCACTCCTCTCCTCTTTTGACCTCACCCTCTCACCTTCCCCCCCTACTCACAAGGCAGGCAATACGCTTGACCTCATCTTTACTAGATGCTGTTCTTCCACTAATCTCATTGCAACTCCCCTCCAAGTCTCCGACCCCTACCTTGTATCCTTTTCCCTCTCGCTCTCATCCAACACTTCCCACTCTGCCCCTACTCGGATGGTACCGCGCCGTCCCAACCTTCGCTCTCTCTCCCCCGCTACTCTCTCCTCTTCCATCCTATCATCTCTTCCCCCTGCTCAAACCTTCTCCAACCTATCTCCTGATTCTGCCTCCTCAACCCTCCTCTCCTCCCTTTCTGCATCCTTTGACTCTCTATGTCCCCTATCCTCCAGGCCGGCTCGGTCCTCCCCTCCTGCTCCGCGGCTCGACGACTCATTGCGAACTCACAGAACAGGGCTCCGGGCAGCCGAGCGGAAATGGAGGAGAACTCGCCTCCCTGCGGACCTGGCATCCTTTCACTCCCTCCTCTCTACATTTTCCTCTTCTGTCTCTGCTGCTAAAGCCACTTTCTACCACTCTAAATTCCAAGCATCTGCCTCTAACCCTAGGAAGCTCTTTGCCACCTTCTCCTCCCTCCTGAATCCTCCTCCCCCTCCCCCCCCTCCTCCCTCTCTGCGGATGACTTCGTCAACCATTTTGAAAAGAAGGTCGACGACATCCGATCCTCGTTTGCTAAGTCAAACGACACCGCTGTTTCTGCTCACACTGCCTTACCCTGTGCTTTGACCTCCTTCTCCCCTCTCTCCCCAGATGAAATCTCGCGTCTTGTGACGGCCGGCCGCCCAACAACCTGCCCGCTTGACCCTATCCCCTCCTCTCTTCTCCAGACCATTTCCGGAGACCTTCTCCCTTACCTCACCTCGCTCATCAACTCATCCTTGACCGCTGGCTACGTCCCTTCCGTCTTCAAGAGAGCGAGAGTTGCACCCCTTCTGAAAAAACCTACACTCGATCCCTCCGATGTCAACAACTACAGACCAGTATCCCTTCTTTCTTTTCTCTCCAAAACTCTTGAACGTGCCGTCCTTGGCCAGCTCTCCTGCTATCTCTCTCAGAATGACCTTCTTGATCCAAATCAGTCAGGTTTCAAGACTAGTCATTCAACTGAGACTGCTCTTCTCTGTGTCACGGAGGCGCTCCGCACTGCTAAAGCTAACTCTCTCTCCTCTGCTCTCATCCTTCTAGACCTATCGGCTGCCTTTGATACTGTGAACCATCAGATCCTCCTCTCCACCCTCTCCGAGTTGGGCATCTCCGGCGCGGCCCACGCTTGGATTGCGTCCTACCTGACAGGTCGCTCCTACCAGGTGGCGTGGCGAGAATCTGTCTCCGCACCACGTGCTCTCACCACTGGTGTCCCCCAGGGCTCTGTTCTAGGCCCTCTCCTTTTCTCGCTATACACCAAGTCACTTGGCTCTATCATATCCTCACATGGTCTCTCCTATCATTGCTATGCAGACGACACACAATTAATCTTCTCCTTTCCCCCTTCTGATAACCAGGTGGCGAATCGCATCTCTGCATGTCTGGCAGACATATCAGTGTGGATGACGGATCACCACCTCAAACTGAACCTCGGCAAGACGGAGCTGCTCTTCCTCCCGGGGAAGGACTGCCCGTTCCATGATCTCGCCATCACGGTTGACAACTCCATTGTGTCCTCCTCCCAGAGCGCTAAGAACCTTGGCGTGATCCTGGACAACACCCTGTCGTTCTCAACTAACATCAAGGCGGTGGCACGTTCCTGTAGGTTCATGCTCTACAACATTTGCAGAGTACGACCCTGCCTCACACAGGAAGCGGCGCAGGTCCTAATCCAGGCACTTGTCATCTCCCGTCTGGATTACTGAAACTCGCTGTTGGCTGGGCTCCCTGCCTGTGCCATTAAACCCCTAGAACTCATCCTGAACGCCGCAGCCCGTCTGGTGTTCAACCTTCCCAAGTTCTCTCACGTCACCCCGCTCCTCCGCTCTCTCCACTGGCTTCCAGTTGAAGCTCGCATCCGCTACAAGACCATGGTGCTTGCCTACGGAGCTGTGAGGGGAACGGCACCTCCGTACCTTCAGGCTCTGATCAGGCCCTACACCCAAACAAGGGCACTGCGTTCATCCACCTCTGGCCTGCTCGCCTCCCCACCTCTGAGGAAGTACAGTTCCCGCTCAGCCCAGTCAAAACTGTTCGCTGCTCTGGCCCCCCAATGGTGGAACAAACTCCCTCACGACGCCAGGTCAGCGGAGTCAATCACCACCTTCCGGAGACACCTGAAACCCCACCTCTTTAAGGAATACCTAGGATAGGATAAAGTAATCCTTCTAACCCCCCCCTACCCCCTAAAAAGATTTAGATGCACTATTGTAAAGTGGCTGTTCCACTGGATATAAGGTGAATGCACCAATTTGTAAGTCGCTAAATGTCTGCTAAATGACTTAAATGTAAATTTAATAAACTGGGATACCTGGGATACCTGGGATAAACTGGGATACCTGGGATACCTGGGATACCTGGGATAAACTGGGATACCTGGGATACCTGGGATAAACTGATGAAACCAAGATTTAACTATTTGATCTGAATGCCAAGCATTAGGTCTGGAGGAAACCTGGCACCACTCATCACCTGGCCAATACCATCCCTAATGTGAAGCATGGTGGTGGCAGCAGCATGCTGTGGGGATGTTTTTCAGCGGCAGAGACAGGAAGACTAGTCAGGATCGAGGGAAAGATGAACGGTGCAAAGTACAGAGAGATCCTTGATGAAAACCTGTTCAGGAGCGCTGAGGACCTCAGACTGGGGCGAAGGGTCAACTTACAACAGGACAACGACCATAATCACACAGTCTACTTCTTAAAAACTTGTTTTGCTTTGTCATTATGTGGTATTGTGTGTTGATGGATGAGGGGAAATAAACAATTTAATCAATTTTAGAATTAGGCTGTAACGTAACAAGATGTGAAACAAGTCAAAGGGTCTGAATACTTTCCGAATTCACTGTGTATATAGAGAGAGAGTGTGTGTGTGTGTGTGTGCGTGTGTGTGTGTGTGTGTGTGTGTGTGTGTGTGTGTGTGTGTGTGTGTGTGTGTGTGTGTGTGTGTGTGTGTGTGTGTGTACGTACGTGTGTGTGTACGTACGTGTGTTCGTTCAGTTACAGATGGAACAGATGGTTCGTTCAGTTACAGACAACTAAAGAAAATAAAATCTGAATGTACACTTTTGAAATTACAGTAACACTGCAATGCTATCTAAGTATGTGCACAGAGCACAATGGATGATAAGGACACAATGACAGTTCATGGAATTACTCAAAAGATAGCAATAACCAATGAAATGGCAACAAATGTTTACTACATAAATAAATAATCAAATAACAACCCCCTTTCCAAAGGCCTAATGAGAAAAACAGTCCTGCACAGTCCTTTAAACTTCTTGTCAATAGGGGGAGCTGTTAGCACTTTGTAATAATGACGTTCCCAAATTAAACTGCCTCGTACTCAATTCTTACTCGTACAATATGCATATTATTATTACTATTGGATAGAAAACACTCTCTAGTTTTTAAAACCGTTTGAATTATATCTGTGAGTGAAACAGAACTGGACTTAAAACAATTTTCCTATGTGTATGTGAGAATGCCAAATTTTCCAAGCTGCTCTGAGACCTGTGTATAACTCTGCCTGTCTTCTATTGGTTGAGATGCACTGCATACGCCTTCCCCTGGTTGTTAGCGAATAGGGAGACTTGAAATGGAGTCTTTACGTAGATCTCAAAGGTTATAAATCACTTGGCAAAGACGTGTCTGTTCCTTTCCCTCTTCGCTCTGACGCACTGAGGACCTTGGCACATTGTACTAGAACCATCGGTTATAGATCTTAGACATTTCCAGCTGTGTTTTTATTCGATATAGGCTTTAAAGACATCATAATCTTGTTATTTTGAACCGAATTATATCAGTTTATGTCAGTATATTGCGATTTTCGGGTATTTATTTTCGTGGCGTTGTAGGAAGTTGGGTATCTCTGGCTCAAATGCTAATGTTTACTGCTAATTGCAACGTTGAAGAGGACGTTCTCCAACCTAGCAACCATTCTTTTGGACAAAGGACACCTTTCCCAAGATTCTGATGAGAGTTCATCAAAAAGTAAGAACTATTTATGCTGATAATTCGTTGTTCTGTTGAAAAAAGTCAAATGCATAATCCGCCATTAATTGCAGTGCAGCCTCGCTTTATCGCACGCTGTATTTTGAAGTAACGTTAATTTTAAAATTGTAACCCAGCGATTGCATTAAGAACTAATTTGTCTTTCAATTGCTGTCCAACCTGTATTTTTTTAGTCAAGTTTATGAATAGTTTTCGATTAGAATAGGTGCCTCTCCAAGATGGCGCCGGACAGATTGCTTGAGGTTTTGGACACTAATCACATTGTATAAGCACGATTTGTGCAGCTAAATATGCACATTTTCGAACAAACTCTATACGCATTGTGTAATATGATGTTATAGAACTGTCATCTGAAGAATTCTGAGAAAGTTAGTGAAAAAATTAATATATTTTGGTGGTTTATACGTTATCGCTATTTTTGCCTTGAATCAATGCTGTTGTGATGTTTGCTATTGTGGTAAGCTAATATAACGCTATATTGTGTTTTCGCTGTAAAACACTTAGAAAATCTGAAATATTGGCTGGATTCACAAGATCTGTGTCTTTCATCTGCTGTACGCTGTGTATTTTTAAGAAATGTTTTATGATGAGTAATTAGCTAATACACGATGGTCTCTGTAGTTATTCTAGTCGCTTTGGTGAGAGTTGTGATAGTGGCTGCAATGGTAAACTATGATTTATACCTGAAATATGCACATTTTTCTAACAAAACATATGCTATACAATAAATATGTTATCAGACTGTCATCTGATGAAGTTGTTTTTTGGTTAGTGGCTATTTATATCTTTATTTGGTCGAATTTGTGATAGCTACTGATGGAGTAAAAAAATGGTGGAGTAAAGAAGTGGTGTCTTTTGCTAACGTGGTTAGCTAATAGATTTACATATTGTGTCTTCCCTGTAAAACATTTTAAAAATCAGAAATGATGGCTGGATTCACAAGATGTGTATCTTTCATTTGGTGACTTGGACTTGTGATTTCATGAACATTTTATCATATGATATCCCTGTGGCTTTAGGCTAGGCTATGCTAGTCAGCTTTTTTGATGGGGGTGCTCCCGGATCTGGGTTTGTGAGGCGTTAGAGGTTAATCGAGGAGTCCAATTGTCTTGTCCCTATTGTCTGAGTGGACGTCTGATAATTGTGACATTAACTGTTTATGAGCATTGATCAGAGAGAGGAGCCCAAGGAGAGAGACATTTCATGTCCACACTCTGCCCTGCTTAACTACAATGATCTCCAATTGGGAGTCACACACACACACACGCACGCACCCATGCACACACACACACAAACACACACACACACGCGCGCGCGCGCACGCACGCACCCATGCACACACACACACACACACACACACACACACACACACACACACACACACACACACACACACACACACACACACACACAAGCACACACACACACACACACACACACACACACACACAAGCACACACACACACACACACACACACACACACACACACACACACACACACACACACACACACACACACACACACACAAGCACACACACACACACACACACACACACACAAGCGTTGAAGCACACGTGCTGCTCTAAACGACTACACTAAATTGCCTGTTCATAAATCAATGGTAAAAACAACTACATGTAAAAGCAATGAAAAATGACCAAAGAATATGTGTTCTATTTAACCACGTCTATAGCTCTGATCCAAGGCATGAGTTATATGCAGAGACACGCAGAGACAGAGACACCACCTGTCAGATCCAAGATTCCTGCTTGTTTTTCCCTGGAAACATCCCACACAATATCGCATCAGGAATACCAGATTCTATTTTAGGAATAATGGGAAGCACATATGGGAATAAGAACGCTGAAAGGTCCTCTATCAAAGTAACGTTTTCTGTAAACATTACTCTTTTAATCTGTGTGTTGTGTGTATGTGTATGTGTGTGTGTGTATGAGTGTGTGTGTGTGTATATGTGTGTGTGTGCTAGTGTGCGTGTGTGTTTCTTGTGTGTGTGTGTGTGTGTGTGTGTGTGTGCGTGTGCATTTGTGGGCATGTGTGTGTGTGTTTACAAATATGGGCTGATGTTTTGCTTCTTGAGTGTAAGGTTTTGCTAATAGTGTAGTACTTTTAATTTTAGTGTGTAAGCAATCCAGAAAAACTGTAATATCATCAGCTCTATGCTTCCTTGACTTGAGTCCGCCAACATGACAAGCTGGACAGACAGTTCCCAAAAACAGCCTGGCATGGATCCGCACAACCAAACTTACTCAAACTTCCAAGCTGGGTGAGATTAAAAAATCAATAATTAAACTGATTCAATTAGTGAATTAATTATTTAATTAATCATGTGCTCACAAATTTATTTCGTCCCCATTTGTCACGCGGCTCAATGACTTCATTGCGGATCAATGTGGAGCTGTCCCTGTCGACAGTCACACTGTCATCATCAAGATTAATCAAGATGTTTCCTGCATGCCCAATCACCAGGCTCGGAGCCATCACTATGGTAACCAGTGAGGACCTCCGGGCTGCTGTGTGTGTTAACTTTATTGAATCGCCTGTCATCGGCTTTTCTTCTGTGGTTTTCATTATGGATATACACACTGATCTCTCTTCTTCTTTGGTCTCTGTTAAATAACAAATTAGACTTCCTTTAGTCTTCCTCTGAAGCCGGATAGTTTGAGTAAATGACCCTCTTCCGTGGTTTAGAAGTGAGTAGCCACCCTACCCTGATGTTTCCCATTTTGCCCAACTCATAACCGATGTGGTCTATGAGAACACTTTGGGGCCCTGAAACATCTGTGTGTGTGCAAACAAGCAAGAGAGAGAGTGAGAGAGAGGGGGAAAGAGAGAGAGAGAGAGACATATGGGGAGAGAGAGAGAGACATAGGGGAGAGAGAGAGAGAGAGAGAGACATAGGGGAGAGAGAGAGAGAGACATAGGGAGAGAGAGAGAGAGATAGAAATAGGGTGAGAGATAGAGACATATGGGAGAGAGTGAGAGACATAGGGGGGAGAGAGAGAGACATAGGGGCAGAGAGAGAGAGAGACATAGGGAGAGAGAGCGAGAGAGAGACATAGGGGGAGAGAAAGAGAGAGAGAGAGACATAGGGAGAGAGAGAGAGACATAGGGGGGTGAGAGAGAGAGAGTCATGGGGGAGAGAGAGAGAGAAAGACATAGGGAGAGAGAGAGAGAGAGAGACATAGGTTAGAGAGAGAGAGATACATAGGGGAGAGAGAGAGAGAGCGAGACATAGGGAGAGAGAGAGAGAGCGAGACATAGGGAGAGAGAGAGAGAGAGACATAGGGGGAGAGAGAGAGAGAGAGAGACATAGGGGAGAGAGAGAGAGAGACATAGGGGAGAGAGAGAGAGAGACATAGGGGGAGAGAGAGAGAGAGACATAGGGGGAGAGAGAGAGAGAGATAGAGAGAGAGACATAGGGGGAGAGAGAGAAAGACATAGGGGGAGAGAGAGAGAGACATAGGGGGAGAGAGAGAGACATATGGGGAGAGAGAGAGACATAGGGGAGAGAGATAGAGAGAGAGACATAGGGGAGAGAGAGAGAGACATAGGGGGGAGAGAGAGAGAGAGAGAGACATAGGGGAGAGAGAGAGACATAGGGGAGAGAGAGAGACATATGGGAGAGAGAGAGAGAGACATATGGGGGAGAGAGAGAGAGAGAGAGAGAGAGAGAGAGAGAGAGACATATAGGGGGAGAGGGAGAGAGACATAGGGGAAGAGAGAGAGAGACATAGGGGGAGAGAGAGAGAGACATATGGGGAGAGAGAGAGAGAGACATATGGGGAGAGAGAGAGAGAGACATAGGGGGAGAGAGAGAGAGACATATGGGGAGAGAGAGAGAGAGACATCTGGGGAGAGAGAGAGAGCCATAGGGGAGAGAGAGAGAGAGAGACATATGGGGAGAGAGAGAGAAAGACATAGGGGGAGAGAGAGAGAGAGAGATAGGGGGAGAGAGAGAAAGACATAGGGGGGGAGAGAGAGAAAGACATAGGGGGAGAGAGAGAGAGAGACATAGGGGGGGGAGAGAGAGAGAGAGACATATGGGGAGAGAGAGAGAGAGACATAGGGGGGGAGAGAGAGAGAGAGAGATAGGGGGAGAGAGAGAAAGACATAGGGGGAGAGAGAGAGAGACATAGGGGGGAGAGAGAGAGAGAGAGACATAGGGGAGAGAGAGGGACATAGGGGAGAGAGAGAGACATAGGGGAGAGAGAGAGAGAGAGAGAGAGAGACATATGGGGAGAGAAAGAGAGAGACATAGGGGGAGAGAGAGAGAGAGACATATGGGGAGAGAGAGAGAGAGACATATGGGGAGAGAGAGAGAGAGACATAGGGGGAGAGAGAGAGAGAGAGACATAGGGGAAGAGAGAGAGAGAGAGAGAGATAGGGGGAGAGAGAGAAAGACATAGGGGGAGAGAGAGAGAGACATATGGGGAGAGAGAGAGAGAGACATATGGGGAGAGAGAGAGAGACATAGGGGGAGAGAGAGAGAGACATATGGGGAGAGAGAGAGAGAGACATATGGGGAGAGAGAGAGAGACATAGGGGGAGAGAGAGAGAGAGAGACATATGGGGAGAGAGAGAGAGAGACATAGGGGGAGAGAGAGAGAGAGAGATAGGGGGAGAGAGAGAAAGACATAGGGGGAGAGAGAGAGAGACATAGGGGGGAGAGAGAGAGAGAGACATATGGGGAGAGAGCGAGAGAGACATAGGGGGAGAGAGAGAGAGAGAGAGAGATAGGGGGAGAGAGAGAAAGACATAGGGGGAGAGAGAGAGAGACATAGGGGGGAGAGAGAGAGAGAGACATATGGGGAGAGAGAGGGATATAGGGGAGAGAGAGGGATATAGGGGAGAGAGAGAGAGACATAGGGGAGAGAGAGAGAGAGAGAGACATATGGGGAGAGAGAGAGAGACATAGGGGGAGAGAGAGAGAGAGACATATGGGGAGAGAGAGAGAGACATATGGGGAGAGAGAGAGAGAGACATAGGGGGAGAGAGAGAGAGAGACATAGGGGAAGAGAGAGAGAGAGAGAGAGAGAGGGGGAGAGAGAGAAAGACATAGGGGGAGAGAGAGAGAGACATAGGGGGGAGAGAGAGAGAGAGAGACATAGGGGAGAGAGAGAGACATAGGGGAGAGAGAGAGAGACATATGGGAGAGAGAGAGAGAGACATATGGGAGAGAGAGAGAGAGAGAGAGAGACATATAGGGGGAGAGGGAGAGAGACATATGGGAAGAGAGAGACATAGGGGAAAGAGAGAGAGACATATGGGAGAGAGAGAGAGAGACATATAGGGGTAGTGAGAGAAAGACAGAGAGAGATAGAGAGAGACATATAGGGGTAGCGAGAGAAAGACAGAGAGAGAGAGAGAGAGACATATAGGGGTAGCGAGAGAAAGACAGAGAGAGAGAGAGACATATAGGGGTAGCGAGAGAAAGACAGAGAGAGAGTGAGACATATAGGGGTAGCGAGAGAAAGACAGAGAGAGAGAGATCCTCCCTTGTTAGATCTAACGTCTGGTTTATTTATTTGATTAATTTGCAGAGAGGCAGCGTGGTGTAACCTCGTTGTGTCACACTCTTCCTTCATCGCAGCGGGTTTTTTTAGCAGGGCGGGACGTGGCCCCATAATGTCACTGTAATACTGGGTCACCGCTTTAAGGAATGGAGGGATGGGACTGGAGGGAGCAGAGAACGAGGGAGTATAAAACAACACCTGGATTCATGGTGGGTGGTTGTGCCACATGTAGAGCCAACAGGAACTGTCAGAGAAGATGCTCTCTGAAAAATAAGCACACACACACACACACACACACACACACACACACACACACACACACACACACACACACACACACACACACACACACACACACACACACACACACACACACACACACACACACACACACACACACACACACACACACACACACACACACACACACACACACACAGCACAGCGGAGCAGCACAGGGACAGAGAGAAGGTAAGTGGTTAACCCTATCCCAATCCTTAAACCATACCTTAACCAATCAGAATGAGTAGCTAAACTTAACCCTTAACTTTGAAAATTGTACGTTTGGATAAATGGAACTATACAGAGCAGCAGGAGCAGCAAAAAATACTTTGAAATTGCATGTTTGAAGAACGTAGATGAAAGTCTGATTTTGAAGTGAGACTGTGAGAGCCATGTTGGATATCTGCCAGTGTCACGGCTCCTCCTCAGTGCAGGGGGCGGTTCCTCCTGCAGGCATAGGAGGGTCGTTAGTGATTGGAGTCACCTGGGCTCAGGGTATTTATAAACTGTTTCACTAATCACCTCTCTCTCTCTCTCTCTCTGCTTCTCCAGGTATGCTCATGTTTTGTTTGTTCCTTTGTAGTTTTGCATAGATTTCACTCAGTCATGTTCACACACACATATTCACACATCCCTGCACTTTACATACACATTACATTATGATACATCCACACCTCATTCCTATTTCTTAGTTTAAGTTAATAGTTTGTTTAACAATAAAGAACACTTTTGAATTGGCCTATACCTGTTGTTCGTGTCCCCTCATTTTTGTCACAGGCTATGAGCCGGCTTGTGACAGCCAGCTACTGCCGTTGTGCCCTTGAGCAAAGCACTTAAAACAAAAATAAAAACACGGTGTCCACCACTGTGATCAAACACGCAATGTTCTGATCCAGAGTCATGGGATTATTCCCATCCACCACCCCCGTCCACCACAGCCTAGCAAAACCTAAGCATACAGTACGTGATGGTAATAGTGCTCACTGTTGCCTTTAGAGGCCGGTTTTGAAGGCATTTCATGACATCCAATAGATGTCCAATTTGGACGTCAAACTTGAACGACTTGGCTGAGATATCAATGCAAGCAGCCCCAGGCTCACTCTCACCTCCAGCAACACTCCCTGTCAGACCGGGGATTCGATCAGCAACACTCCCTGATCTTACTCAACTCTCGCCTCCACATACTCCCTGTCAGACCGGGGATTCGATCAGCAACACTCCCTGATCTTACTCAACTCTCACCTCCACATACTCCCTGTCAGACCGGGGATTCGATCAGTACCACTCCCTGATCTTACTCAACTCTCACCTCCACATAATCCCTGTCAGACCGGGGATTCGAACAGCAACACTCCCTGTCTTACTCAACTCTCACCTCCACATACTCCCTGTCAGACCGGGGATTCGATCAGCAACACTCCCTGATCTTACTCAACTCTCGCCTCCACATAATCCCTGTCAGACCGGGCCTTCGATCAGCAACACTCCCTGATCTTACTCAACTCTCACCTCCACATAATCCCTGTCAGACCGGAGATTTGATCAGCAACACTCCCTGTCTTACTCAAATCTCACATCCACATACTCCCTGTCAGACCAGGGATTCGATCAGCAAGACTCCCTGATCTTATTCAACTATCACATCCACATACTCCCTGTCAGATCGGGGATTCGATCACCAACACTTCCTGACCTTACTCAACTCTCGCCTCCACATACTCCCTGTCAGACCGGGGATTCGATCAGCAACACTCCCTGTCTTACTAAACTCTCACCTCCACATACTCCCTGTCAGACCGGGGATTCGATCAGCAACACTCCCTGATCTTACTCAACTCTCGCCTCCACATACTCCCTCTCAGACTGGGGATTCGATCAACAACCATCTCTGTCTTACTCAACTCTCACCTCCACATACTCCCTGTCAGACCGGGGATTTGATCAGCAACACTCCCTGTCTTACTCATCTCTTGCCTCCACATACTCCCTGTCAGACTGGGGATTCGATCAGCAACACTCCCTGTCTTACTCATCTCTCGCCTCCACATACTCCCTGTCAGACCGGGGATTCGATCAGCAACACTCCCTGATCTTACTCAACTCTCGCCTCCACATACTCTCTTTCAGACCGGGGATTCGATCAACAACACTGCCTGATCTTACTCAAATGTCACCTCCACATACTCTCTTTCAGACCGGGGATTCGATCAGCAACACTCCCTGTCTTACTCAAATGTCACCTCCACATACTCCCTGTCAGACCGGGGATTCGATCAGCAACACTCCCTGTCTTACTCAAATTTCACCTTCACATAATCCCTGTCAGACCGAGGATTCGATCAGCAACACTCCCTGATTTTACTCGACTCTCACCTCCACATACTCCCTGTCAGACCGGGGATTCGATCAGCAACACTCCCTGTCTTACTCAACTCTCGCCTCCACCTTCTCCCTGTCAGACCGGGGATTCGATCAGCAACACTCCCTGACCTTACTCAACTCTCGCCTCCACATACTCCCTGTCAGACCGGGGATTCGATCAGCAACACTCCCTGTCTTACTCAACTCTCACCTCCACATACTCCCTGTCAGACCGGGGATTCGATCAGCAACACTTCCTGTCTTACTCAACTCTCACCTCCACATAATCCCTGTCAGACCGGGGATTCGATCAGCAACACTCCCTGATCTTACTCATCTCTCACCTCCACATAATCCCTGTCAGACCGGGGATTCGATCAGCAACACTCCCTGTCTTACTCAACTCTCACCTCCACATAATCCCTGTCAGACCGGGGATTCGACCACATAATCCCTGTCAGACCGGGGATTCGATCAGCAACACTCCCTGTCTTACTCAACTCTCACCTCCACATACTCCCTGTCAGACCGGGGATTTGATCAGCAACACTCCCTGATCCTACTCAACTCTCGCCTCCACATACTCCCTGTCAGACTGGGGATTCGATCAACAACACTCCCTGTCTTACTCAACTCTCACCTCCACATAATCCCTGTCAGACCGGGGATTCGAACAGCAACACTCCCTGTCTTACTCAACTCTCACCTCCACATACTCCCTGTCAGACCGGGGATTCGATCAGCAACACTCCCTGATCTTACTCAACTCTCGCCTCCACATACTCCCTGTCAGACCGGGCCTTCGATCAGCAACACTCCCTGATCTTACTCAACTCTCGCCTCCACATACTCCCTGTCAGACCGGGGATTCGATCAGCAACACTCCCTGTCTTACTCAACTCTCGCCTCCACATACTCCCTGTCAGACCGGGGATTCGATCAGTACCACTCCCTGATTTTACTCAACTCTCACCTCCACATACTCCCTGTCAGACCGGGCCTTCGATCAGCAACACTCCCTGATCTTACTCAACTCTCGCCTCCACATACTCCCTGTCAGACCGGGCATTCGATCAGCAACACTCCCTGTCTTACTCAAATTTCACTTCCACATAATCCCTGTCAGACCGAGGATTCGATCAGCAACACTCCCTGATTTTACTCGACTCTCACCTCCACATACTCCCTGTCAGACCGGGGATTCGATCAGCAACACTCCCTGTCTTACTCAACTCTCGCCTCCACCTTCTCCCTGTCAGACCGGGGATTCGATCAGCAACACTCCATGACCTTACTCAACTCTCGCCTCCACATACTCCCTGTCAGACCGGGGATTCGATCAGCAACACTCCCTGTCTTACTCAACTCTCACCTCCACATACTCCCTGTCAGACCGGGGATTCGATCAGCAACACTTCCTGTCTTACTCAACTCTCACCTCCACATAATCCCTGTCAGACCGGGGATTCGATCAGCAACACTCCCTGATCTTACTCATCTCTCACCTCCACATAATCCCTGTCAGACCGGGGATTCGATCAGCAACACTCCCTGTCTTACTCAACTCTCACCTCCACATAATCCCTGTCAGACCGGGAATTCGACCACATAATCCCTGTCAGACCGGGGATTCGATCAGCAACACTCCCTGTCTTACTCAACTCTCACCTCCACATAATCCCTTTCAGACCGGGGATTCGATCAGCAACACTCCCTGATCTTACTCAACTCTCACCTCCACATAATCCCTGTCAGACCGGAGATTCGATCAGCAACACTCCCTGTCTTACTCAAATCTCACCTCCACATAATCCCTGTCAAACCGGGGATTCGATCAGCAACACTCCCTGATCTTACTCAACACTCACCTCCACATACTCCCTGTCAGACCGGGGATTCGATCAGCAAGACTCCCTGATCTTACTCAACTATCACATCCACATACTCCCTGTCAGATCTGGGATTCGATCACCAACACTCCCTGACCTTACTCAACTCTCGCCTCCACATACTCCCTGTCAGACCGGGGATTCGATCAGCAACACTCCCTGTCTTACTCAACTCTCACCTCCACATACTCCCTGTCAGACCGGGGATTTGATCAGCAACACTCCCTGATCCTACTCAACTCTCGCCTCCACATACTCCCTGTCATACTGGGGATTCGATCAACAACACTCCCTGTCTTACTCAACTCTCACCTCCACATAATCCCTGTCAGACCGGGGATTCGAACAGCAACACTCCCTGTCTTACTCAACTCTCACCTCCACATACTCCCTGTCAGACCGGGGATTCGATCAGCAACACTCCCTGATCTTACTCAACTCTCGCCTCCACATACTCCCTGTCAGACCGGGCCTTCGATCAGCAACACTCCCTGATCTTACTCAACTCTCGCCTCCACATACTCCCTGTCAGACCGGGGATTCGATCAGCAACACTCCCTGATCTTACTCAACTCTCGCCTCCACATACTCCCTGTCAGACCGGGCCTTCGATCAGCAACACTCCCTGATCTTACTCAACTCTCGCCTCCACATACTCCCTGTCAGACCGGGGATTCGATCAGCAACACTCCCTGTCTTACTCAACTCTCGCCTCCACATACTCCCTGTCAGACCGGGGATTCGATCAGTACCACTCCCTGATTTTACTCAACTCTCACCTCCACATACTCCCTGTCAGACCGGGCCTTCGATCAGCAACACTCCCTGATCTTACTCAACTCTCGCCTCCACATACTCCCTGTCAGACCGGGCATTCGATCAGCAACACTCCCTGTCTTACTCAAATTTCACCTCCACATAATCCCTGTCAGACCGAGTATTCGATCAGCAACACTCCCTGATTTTACTCGACTCTCACCTCCACATACTCCCTGTCAGACCGGGGATTCGATCAGCAACACTCCCTGTCTTCCTCAACTCTCGCCTCCACCTTCTCCCTGTCAGACCGGGGATTCGATCAGCAACACTCCATGACCTTACTCAACTCTCGCCTCCACATACTCCCTGTCAGACCGGGGATTCGATCAGCAACACTCCCTGTCTTACTCAACTCTCACCTCCACATACTCCCTGTCAGACCGGGGATTCGATCAGCAACACTTCCTGTCTTACTCAACTCTCACCTCCACATAATCCCTGTCAGACCGGGGATTCGATCAGCAACACTCCCTGATCTTACTCATCTCTCACCTCCACATAATCCCTGTCAGACCGGGGATTCGATCAGCAACACTCCCTGTCTTACTCAACTCTCACCTCCACATAATCCCTGTCAGACCGGGGATTCGACCACATAATCCCTGTCAGACCGGGGATTCGATCAGCAACACTCCCTGTCTTACTCAACTCTCACCTCCACATAATCCCTTTCAGACCGGGGATTCGATCAGCAACACTCCCTGATCTTACTCAACTCTCACCTCCACATAATCCCTGTCAGACCGGAGATTCGATCAGCAACACTCCCTGTCTTACTCAAATCTCACCTCCACATAATCCCTGTCAAACCGGGGATTCGATCAGCAACACTCCCTGATCTTACTCAACACTCACCTCCACATACTCCCTGTCAGACCGGGGATTCGATCAGCAAGACTCCCTGATCTTACTCAACTATCACATCCACATACTCCCTGTCAGATCTGGGATTCGATCACCAACACTCCCTGACCTTACTCAACTCTCGCCTCCACATACTCCCTGTCAGACCGGGGATTCGATCAGCAACACTCCCTGTCTTACTCAACTCTCACCTCCACATACTCCCTGTCATACCGGGGATTTGATCAGCAACACTCCCTGATCCTACTCAACTCTCGCCTCCACATACTCCCTGTCATACTGGGGATTCGATCAACAACACTCCCTGTCTTACTCAACTCTCACCTCCACATAATCCCTGTCAGACCGGGGATTCGAACAGCAACACTCCCTGTCTTACTCAACTCTCACCTCCACATACTCCCTGTCAGACCGGGGATTCGATCAGCAACACTCCCTGATCTTACTCAACTCTCGCCTCCACATACTCCCTGTCAGACCGGGCCTTCGATCAGCAACACTCCCTGATCTTACTCAACTCTCGCCTCCACATACTCCCTGTCAGACCGGGGATTCGATCAGCAACACTCCCTGTCTTACTCAACTCTCGCCTCCACATACTCCCTGTCAGACCGGGGATTCGATCAGTACCACTCCCTGATTTTACTCAACTCTCACCTCCACATACTCCCTGTCAGACCGGGCCTTCGATCAGCAACACTCCCTGATCTTACTCAACTCTCGCCTCCACATACTCCCTGTCAGACCGGGCATTCGATCAGCAACACTCCCTGTCTTACTCAACTCTCACCTCCACATAATCCCTGTCAGACCGGGGAGTCGATCAGCAACACTCCCTGATCTTACTCAACTCTCACCTCCACATAATCCCTGTCAGACCGGGGATTCGATCAGCAACACTCCCTGACCTTACTCAACTCTCACCTCCACATAATCCCTGTCAGACCGGAGATTCGATCAGCAACACTCCCTGTCTTACTCAAATCTCACCTCCACATACTCCCTGTCAGACCGGGGATTTGATCAGCAACACTCCCTGATCTTACTCAACTCTCGCCTCCACATACTCCCTGTCAGACCGGGGATTTGATCAGCAACACTCCCTGTCTTACTCATCTCTCGCCTCCGAAAACTCCCTGTCAGACTGGGGATTCGATCAGCAACGCTCCCTGATCTTACTCAACTCTCGCCTCCACATACTCCCTGTCAGACCGGGGATTCGATCAGCAACACTCCCTGATCTTACTCAACTCTCGCCTCCACATACTCTCTTTCAGACCGGGGATTCGATCAACAACACTGCTTGATCTTCCTCAACTATCACCTCCACATAGTCCCTGTCAGACCGGGGATTCGATCAGCAACACTCCCTGTCTTACTCAACTCTCACCTCCACATAATCCCTTTCAGACCGGGGATTCGATCAGCAACACTCCCTGATCTTACTCAACTCTCACCTCCACATAATCCCTGTCAGACCGGAGATTCGATCAGCAACACTCCCTGTCTTACTCAAATCTCACCTCCACATAATCCCTGTCAAACCGGGGATTCGATCAGCAACACTCCCTTATCTTACTCAACACTCACCTCCACATACTCCCTGTCAGACCGGGGATTCGATCAGCAAGACTCCCTGATCTTACTCAACTATCACATCCACATACTCCCTGTCAGATCTGGGATTCGATCACCAACACTCCCTGACCTTACTCAACTCTCGCCTCCACATACTCCCTGTCAGAACGGGGATTCGATCAGCAACACTCCCTGTCTTACTCAACTCTCACCTCCACATACTCCCTGTCAGACCGGGGATTTGATCAGCAACACTCCCTGATCCTACTCAACTCTCGCCTCCACATACTCCCTGTCATACTGGGGATTCGATCAACAACACTCCCTGTTTTACTCAACTCTCACCTCCACATAATCCCTGTCAGACCGGGGATTCGAACAGCAACACTACCTGTCTTACTCAACTCTCACCTCCACATACTCCCTGTCAGACCGGGGATTCGATCAGCAACACTCCCTGATCTTACTCAACTCTCGCTTCCACATACTCCCTGTCAGACCGGGCCTTCGATCAGCAACACTCCCTGATCTTACTCAACTCTCGCCTCCACATACTCCCTGTCAGACCGGGGATTCAATCAGCAACACTCCCTGATCTTACTCAACTCTCGCCTCCACATACTCCCTGTCAGACCGGGCCTTCGATCAGCAACACTCCCTGATCTTACTCAACTCTCGCCTCCACATACTCCCTGTCAGACCGGGGATTCGATCAGCAACACTCCCTGTCTTACTCAACTCTCGCCTCCACATACTCCCTGTCAGACCGGGGATTCGATCAGTACCACTCCCTGATTTTACTCAACTCTCACCTCCACATACTCCCTGTCAGACCGGGCCTTCGATCAGCAACACTCCCTGATCTTACTCAACTCTCGCCTCCACATACTCCCTGTCAGACCGGGCATTCGATCAGCAACACTCCCTGTCTTACTCAAATTTCACCTCCACATAATCCCTGTCAGACCGAGGATTCGATCAGCAACACTCCCTGATTTTACTCGACTCTCACCTCCACATACTCCCTGTCAGACCGGGGATTCGATCAGCAACACTCCCTGTCTTACTCAACTCTCGCCTCCACCTTCTCCCTGTCAGACCGGGGATTCGATCAGCAACACTCCATGACCTTACTCAACTCTCGCCTCCACATACTCCCTGTCAGACCGGGGATTCGATCAGCAACACTCCCTGATCTTACTCAACACTCACCTCCACATACTCCCTGTCAGACCGGGGATTCGATCAGCAAGACTCCCTGATCTTACTCAACTATCACATCCACATACTCCCTGTCAGATCTGGGATTCGATCACCAACACTCCCTGACCTTACTCAACTCTCGCCTCCACATACTCCCTGTCAGACCGGGGATTCGATCAGCAACACTCCCTGTCTTACTCAACTCTCACCTCCACATACTCCCTGTCATACCGGGGATTTGATCAGCAACACTCCCTGATCCTACTCAACTCTCGCCTCCACATACTCCCTGTCATACTGGGGATTCGATCAACAACACTCCCTGTCTTACTCAACTCTCACCTCCACATAATCCTTGTCAGACCGGGGATTCGAACAGCAACACTCCCTGTCTTACTCAACTCTCACCTCCACATACTCCCTGTCAGACCGGGGATTCGATCAGCAACACTCCCTGATCTTACTCAACTCTCGCCTCCACATACTCCCTGTCAGACCGGGCCTTCGATCAGCAACACTCCCTGATCTTACTCAACTCTCGCCTCCACATACTCCCTGTCAGACCGGGGATTCGATCAGCAACACTCCCTGATCTTACTCAACTCTCGCCTCCACATACTCCCTGTCAGACCGGGTCTTCGATCAGCAACACTCCCTGATCTTACTCAACTCTCGCCTCCACATACTCCCTGTCAGACCGGGGATTCGATCAGCAACACTCCCTGTCTTACTCAACTCTCGCCTCCACATACTCCCTGTCAGACCGGGGATTCGATCAGTACCACTCCCTGATTTTACTCAACTCTCACCTCCACATACTCCCTGTCAGACCGGGCCTTCGATCAGCAACACTCCCTGATCTTACTCAACTCTCGCCTCCACATACTCCCTGTCAGACCGGGCATTCGATCAGCAACACTCCCTGTCTTACTCAAATTTCACCTCCACATAATCCCTGTCAGACCGAGGATTCGATCAGCAACACTCCCTGATTTTACTCGACTCTCACCTCCACATACTCCCTGTCAGACCGGGGATTCGATCAGCAACACTCCCTGTCTTACTCAACTCTCGCCTCCACCTTCTCCCTGTCAGACCGGGGATTCGATCAGCAACACTCCATGACCTTACTCAACTCTCGCCTCCACATACTCCCTGTCAGACCGGGGATTCGATCAGCAACACTCCCTGTCTTACTCAACTCTCACCTCCACATACTCCCTGTCAGACCGGGGATTCGATCAGCAACACTTCCTGTCTTACTCAACTCTCACCTCCACATAATCCCTGTCAGACCGGGGATTCGATCAGCAACACTCCCTGATCTTACTCATCTCTCACCTCCACATAATCCCTGTCAGACCGGGGATTCGATCAGCAACACTCCCTGTCTTACTCAACTCTCACCTCCACATAATCCCTGTCAGACCGGGGATTCGACCACATAATCCCTGTCAGACCGGGGATTCGATCAGCAACACTCCCTGTCTTACTCAACTCTCACCTCCACATAATCCCTTTCAGACCGGGGATTCGATCAGCAACACTCCCTGATCTTACTCAACTCTCACCTCCACATAATCCCTGTCAGACCGGAGATTCGATCAGCAACACTCCCTGTCTTACTCAAATCTCACCTCCACATAATCCCTGTCAGACCGGGGATTCGATCAGCAAGACTCCCTGATCTTACTCAACTATCACATCCACATACTCCCTGTCAGATCTGGGATTCGATCACCAACACTCCCTGACCTTACTCAACTCTCGCCTCCACATACTCCCTGTCAGACCGGGGATTCGATCAGCAACACTCCCTGTCTTACTCAACTCTCACCTCCACATACTCCCTGTCAGACCGGGGATTTGATCAGCAACACTCCCTGATCCTACTCAACTCTCGCCTCCACATACTCCCTGTCATACTGGGGATTCGATCAACAACACTCCCTGTCTTACTCAACTCTCACCTCCACATAATCCCTGTCAGACCGGGGATTCGATCAGCAACACTCCCTGTCTTACTCAACTCTCACCTCCACATACTCCCTGTCAGACCGGGGATTCGATCAGCAACACTCCCTGATCTTACTCAACTCTCGCCTCCACATACTCCCTGTCAGACCGGGCCTTCGATCAGCAACACTCCCTGATCTTACTCAACTCTCGCCTCCACATACTCCCTGTCAGACCGGGGATTCGATCAGCAACACTCCCTGTCTTACTCAACTCTCGCCTCCACATACTCCCTGTCAGACCGGGGATTCGATCAGTACCACTCCCTGATTTTACTCAACTCTCACCTCCACATACTCCCTGTCAGACCGGGCCTTCGATCAGCAACACTCCCTGATCTTACTCAACTCTCGCCTCCACATACTCCCTGTCAGACCGGGCATTCGATCAGCAACACTCCCTGTCTTACTCAACTCTCACCTCCACATAATCCCTGTCAGACCGGGGATTCGATCAGCAACACTCCCTGATCTTACTCAACTCTCACCTCCACATAATCCCTGTCAGACCGGGGATTCGATCAGCAACACTCCCTGACCTTACTCAACTCTCACCTCCACATAATCCCTGTCAGACCGGAGATTCGATCAGCAACACTCCCTGTCTTACTCAAATCTCACCTCCACATACTCCCTGTCAGACCGGGGATTTGATCAGCAACACTCCCTGATCTTACTCAACTCTCGCCTCCACATACTCCCTGTCAGACCGGGGATTTGATCAGCAACACTCCCTGTCTTACTCATCTCTCGCCTCCGAATACTCCCTGTCAGACTGGGGATTCGATCAGCAACGCTCCCTGATCTTACTCAACTCTCGCCTCCACATACTCCCTGTCAGACCGGGGATTCGATCAGCAACACTCCCTGATCTTACTCAACTCTCGCCTCCACATACTCTCTTTCAGACCGGGGATTCGATCAACAACACTGCTTGATCTTCCTCAACTATCACCTCCACATAGTCCCTGTCAGACCGGGGATTCGAACAGCAACACTCCCTGTCTTACTCAACTCTCACCTCCACATACTCCCTGTCAGACTGGGGATTCGATCAACAACACTCCCTGATCTTACTCATCTATCACATCCACATACTCCCTGTCAGACCGGGGATTCGATCAGCAACACTCCCTGTCTTACTCATCTCTTGCCTCCACATACTCCCTGTCAGACTGGGGATTCGATCAGCAACACTCCCTGTCTTACTCATCTCTCGCCTCCACATACTCCCTGTCAGACCGGGGATTCGATCAGCAACACTCCCTGATCTTACTCAACTCTCGCCTCCACATACTCTCTTTCAGACCGGGGATTCGATCAACAACACTGCCTGATCTTACTCAAATGTCACCTCCACATACTCCCTGTCAGACTGGGGTTTCGATCAGTAACACTCCCTCTCTTACTCAACTCTCACCTCCACATACTCCCTGTCAGACCGGGGATTCGAACAGCAACACTCCCTGTCTTACTCAACTCTCACCTCCACATACTCCCTGTCAGACCGGGGATTCGATCAACAACACTCCCTGATCTTACTCATCTATCACATCCACATACTCCCTGTCAGACCGGGGATTCGTTCAGCAACACTCCCTGTCTTACTCAACTCTCACCTCCACATACTCCCTGTCAGACCGGGGATTCGATCAGCAACACTCCCTGATCTTACTCAACTCTCATGTCCACATACTCCCTGTCAGACCGGGGATTCGATCAGCAACACTCCCTGTCTTACTCAACTCTCACCTCCACATAATCCCTGTCAGACCGAGGATTCGATCAGCAACACTCCCTGATCTTACTCGACTCTCACCTCCACATACTCCCTGTCAGACCGGGGATTCGATCAGCAACACTCCATGTCTTACTCAACTCTCGCCTCCACCTTCTCCCTGTCAGACCGGGGATTCGATCAGCAACACTCCCTGACCTTACTCAACTCTCGCCTCCACATACTCCCTGTCAGACCGGGGATTCGATCAGCAACACTCCCTGTCTTACTCAACTCTCACCTCCACATACTCCCTGTCAGACCGGGGATTTGATCAGCAACACTCCCTGATCCTACTCAACTCTCGCCTCCACATGCTCCCTGTCAGACTGGGGATTCGATCAACAAAACTCCCTGTCTTACTCAACTCTCACCTCGAAATAATCCCTGTCAGACCGGGGATTCGAACAGCAACACTCCCTGTCTTACTCAACTCTCACCTCCACATACTCCCTGTCAGACCGGGGATTCGATCAGCAACACTCCCTGATCTTACTCAACTCTCGCCTCCACATACTCCCTGTCAGACCGGGCCTTCGATCAGCAAATCTCCCTGATCTTACTCAACTCTCGCCTCCACATACTCCCTGTCAGACCGGGGATTCGATCAGCAACACTCCCTGTCTTACTCAACTCTCGCCTCCACATACTCCCTGTCAGACCGGGGATTCAATCAGTACCACTCCCTGATTTTACTCAACTCTCACCTCCACATACTCCCTGTCAGACCGGGGATTCGATCAGCAACACTCCCTGATCTTACTCAACTCTCGCCTCCACATACTCCCTGTCAGACCGGGCATTCGATCAGCAACACTCCCTGTCTTACTCAACTCTCACCTCCACATAATCCCTGTCAGACCGGGGATTCGATCAGCAACACTCCCTGATCTTACTCAACTCTCACCTCCACATAATCCCTGTCAGACCGGGGATTCGATCAGCAACACTCCCTGACCTTACTCAACTCTCACCTCCACATAATCCCTGTCAGACCGGAGATTCGATCAGCAACACTCCCTGTCTTACTCAAATCTCACCTCCACATACTCCCTGTCAGACCGGGGATTTGATCAGCAACACTCCCTGATCTTACTCAACTCTCGCCTCCACATACTCCCTGTCAGACCGGGGATTTGATCAGCAACACTCCCTGTCTTACTCATCTCTCGCCTCCGAATACTCCCTGTCAGACTGGGGATTCGATCAGCAACGCTCCCTGATCTTACCCAACTCTCGCCTCCACATACTCCCTGTCAGACCGGGGATTCGATCAGCAACACTCCCTGATCTTACTCAACTCTCGCCTCCACATACTCTCTTTCAGTCCGGGGATTCGATCAACAACACTGCTTGATCTTCCTCAACTATCAACTCCACATACTCCCTGTCAGACCGGGGATTCGAACAGCAACACTCCCTGTCTTACTCAACTCTCACCTCCACATACTCCCTGTCAGACCGGGGATTCGATCAACAACACTCCCTGATCTTACTCATCTATCACATCCACATACTCCCTGTCAGACCGGGGATTCGATCAGCAACACTCCCTGTCTTACTCATCTCTTGCCTCCACATACTCCCTGTCAGACTGGGGATTCGATCAGCAACACTCCCTGTCTTACTCATCTCTCGCCTCCACATACTCCCTGTCAGACCGGGGATTCGATCAGCAACACTCCCTGATCTTACTCAACTCTCGCCTCCACATACTCTCTTTCAGACCGGGGATTCGATCAACAACACTGCCTGATCTTACTCAAATGTCACCTCCACATACTCCCTGTCAGACTGGGGATTCGATCAGCAACACTCCCTCTCTTACTCAAGTCTCACCTCCACATACTCCCTGTCAGACCGGGGATTCGAACAGCAACACTCCCTGTCTTACTCAACTCTCACCTCCACATACTCCCTGTCAGACCGGGGATTCGATCAACAACACTCCCTGATCTTACTCATCTATCACATCCACATACTCCCTGTCAGACCGGGGATTCGATCAGCAACACTCCCTGTCTTACTCAACTCTCACCTCCACATACTCCCTGTCAGACCGGGGATTCGATCAGCAACACTCCCTGTCTTACTCAACTCTCATCTCCACATACTCCCTGTCAGACCGGGGATTCGATCAGCAACACTCCCTGTCTTACTCAACTCTCACCTCCACATAATCCCTGTCAGACCGAGGATTCGATCAGCAACACTCCCTGATCTTACTCGACTCTCACCTCCACATACTCCCTGTCAGACCGGGGATTCGATCAGCAACACTCCCTGTCTTACTCAACTCTCGCCTCCACCTTCTCCCTGTCAGACCGGGGATTCGATCAGCAACACTCCCTGACCTTACTCAACTCTCGCCTCCACATACTCCCTGTCAGACCGGGGATTCGATCAGCAACACTCCCTGTCTTACTCAACTCTCACCTCCACATACTCCCTGTCAGACCGGGGATTCGATCAGCAACACTTCCTGTCTTACTCAACTCTCACCTCCACATAATCCCTGTCAGACCGGGGATTCGATCAGCAACACTCCCTGTCTTACTCAACTCTCACCTCCACATAATCCCTGTCAGACCGGGGATTCGACCACATAATCCCTGTCAGACCGGGGATTCGATCAGCAACACTCCCTGTCTTACTCAACTCTCACCTCCACATAATCCCTTTCAGACCGGGGATTCGATCAGCAACACTCCCTGATCTTACTCAACTCTCACCTCCACATAATCCCTGTCAGACCGGAGATTCGATCAGCAACACTCCCTGTCTTACTCAAATCTCACCTCCACATAATCCCTGTCAAACCGGGGATTCGATCAGCAACACTCCCTGATCTTACTCAACTCTCACCTCCACATACTCCCTGTCAGAGCGGGGATTCGATCAGCAACACTCCCTGATCTTACTCAACTCTCGCCTCCACATACTCCCTGTCAGACCGGGCCTTCGATCAGCAACACTCCCTGATCTTACTCAACTCTCGCCTCCACATACTCCCTGTCAGACCGGGGATTCGATCAGCAACACTCCCTGATTTTACTCAACTCTCACCTCCACATACTCCCTGTCAGACCGGGCCTTCGATCAGCAACACTCCCTGATCTTACTCAACTCTCGCCTCCACATACTCCTTGTCAGACCGGGCATTCGATCAGCAACACTCCCTGTCTTACTCAACTCTCACCTCCACATAATCCCTGTCAGACCGGGGATTCGATCAGCAACACTCCCTGATCTTACTCAACTCTCACCTCCACATAATCCCTGTCAGACCGGGGATTCGATCAGCAACACTCCCTGACCTTACTCAACTCTCACCTCCACATAATCCCTGTCAGACCGGAGATTCGATCAGCAACACTCCCTGTCTTACTCAAATCTCACCTCCACATACTCCCTGTCAGACCGGGGATTTGATCAGCAACACTCCCTGATCTTACTCAACTCTCGCCTCCAAATACTCCCTGTCAGACCGGGGATTTGATCAGCAACACTCCCTGTCTTACTCATCTCTCGCCTCCGAATACTCCCTGTCAGACTGGGGATTCGATCAGCAACGCTCCCTGATCTTACTCAACTCTCGCCTCCACATACTCCCTGTCAGACCGGGGATTCGATCAGCAACACTCCCTGATCTTACTCAACTCTCGCCTCCATATACTCTCTTTCAGACCGGGGATTCGATCAACAACACTGCTTGATCTTCCTCAACTATCACCTCCACATACTCCCTGTCAGACCGGGGATTCGATCAACAACACTCCCTGATCTTACTCATCTATCACATCCACATACTCCCTGTCAGACCGGGGATTCGATCAGCAACACTCCCTGTCATATTCAACTCTGACCTCCACATACTCCCTGTCAGACCGGTGATTCGATCAGCAACACTCCCTGATCTTACTCAACTCTCACCTCCACATACTCCCTGTCAGACCGGGCATTCGAACAGCAACATTCCCTAATCTTACTCAACTATCACCTCCACATACTCCCTGTCAGACCGGGGATTCGATCAGCAACACTCCCTGATCTTACTCAACTATCACATCCACATACTCCCTGTCAGACCGGGGATTCGATCAGCAACACTCCCTGATCTTACTCAACTCTCACCTCCAGATACTCCCTGTCCGACCGGGGTTTCGATCAGCAACACTCCCTGTCTTACTCAACTCTCACCTCCACATAATCCCTGTCAGACTGGGGATTCGATCAGCAACACTCCCTGTCTTACTCAACTCTCACCTCCACATAATCCCTGTCAGACCGGGGATTCGATCAGCAACACTCCCTGTCTTTCTCAACTCTCACCTCCACATAATCCCTGTCAGACCGAGGATTCGATCAGCAACACTCCCTGATCTTACTCGACTCTCACCTCCACATAATCCCTGTCAGACCGGAGATTCGATCAGCAACACTCCCTGTCTTACTCAACTCTCACCTCCACATACTCCCTGTCAGACCGGGGATTCGATCAGCAACACTCCCTGTTTTACTCAACTCTCACCTCCACATACTCCCTGTCAGACCGGGGATTCGATCAGCAAGACTCCCTGATCTTACTCAACTATCACATCCACATACTCCCTGTCAGACCGGGGATTCGATCAGCAACACTCCCTGTCTTACTCAACTCTCGCCTAGACATACTCCCTGTCAGACCGGGGATTTGATCAGCAACACTCCCTGTTTTACTCAACTCTCACCTCCACATACTCCCTGTCAGACCGGGGATTCGATCAGCAACACTCCCTGATGTTACTCAACTCTCACCTCCACATACTCCCTGTCAGACCGGGGATTCGATCAGCAACACTCCCTGATTTTACTCAACTCTCACCTCCACATACTCCCTGTCAGACCGGGGATTCGATCAGCAACACTCACTGTCTTACTCAACTCTCGCCTCCACCTTCTCCCTGTCAGACCGGGGATTCGATCAGCAACACTCCCTGACCTTACTCAACTCTCGCCTCCACATACTCCCTGTCAGACCGGGGATTCGATCAGCAACACTCCCTGTCTTACTCAACTCTCACCTCCACATACTCCCTGTCAGACCGGGGATTCGATCAGCAACACTCCCTGTCTTACTCAACTCTCACCTCCACATAATCCCTGTCAGACCGGGGATTCGATCAGCAACACTCCCTGATCTTACTCAACTCTCACCTCCACATAATCCCTGTCAGACCGGAGATTCGATCAGCAACACTCCCTGTCTTACTCAAATCTCACCTCCACATAATCCCTGTCATACCGGGGATTCGATCAGCAACACTCCCTGATCTTACTCAACTCTCACCTACACATACTCCCTGTCAAACCGGGGATTCGATCAGCAACACTCCCTGACCTTACTCAACTCTCGCCTCCACATACTCCCTGTCAGACCGGCGATTCGATCAGCAACACTCCCTGATCTTTCTCAACTCTCACCTCCACATACTCCCTGTCAGACCGGGCATTCGAACAGCAACATTCCCTAATCTTACTCAACTATCACCTCCACATACTCCCTGTCAGACCGGGGATTCGATCAGCAACACTCCCTGATCTTACTCAACTATCACATCCACATACTCCCTGTCAGACCGGGGATTCGATCAGCAACACTCCCTGATCTTACTCAACTCTCACCTCCACATACTCCCTGTCAGACCGGGGTTTCGATCAGCAACACTCCCTGTTTTACTCAACTCTCACCTCCACATAATCCCTGTCAGACCGGGGATTCGATCAGCAACACTCCCTGTCTTACTCAACTCTCACCTCCACATAATCCCTGTCAGACCGGGGATTCGATCAGCAACACTCCCTGTCTTTCTCAACTCTCACCTCCACATATTCCCTGTCAGACCGAGGATTCGATCAGCAACACTCCCTGATCTTACTCGACTCTCACCTCCACATAATCCCTGTCAGACCGGAGATTCGATCAGCAACACTCCCTGTCTTACTCAACTCTCACCTCCACATACTCCCTGTCAGACCGGGGATTCGATCAGCAACACTCCCTGTTTTACTCAACTCTCACCTCCACATACTCCCTGTCAGACCGGGGATTCGATCAGCAAGACTCCCTGATCTTACTCAACTATCACATCCACATACTCCCTGTCAGACCGGGGATTCGATCAGCAACACTCCCTGACCTTTCTCAACTCTCGCATCCACATACTCCCTGTCAGACCGGGGATTCGATCAGCAACACTCCCTGTCTTACTCAACTCTCACCTCCACATACTCCCTGTCAGACCGGGGATTTGATCAGCAACACTCCCTGATCTTACTCAACTCTCGCCTCCACATACTCCCTGTCAGACCGGGGATTCGATCAGCAACACTCCCTGTCTTATTCAACTCTCACCTCCACATACTCCCTGTCAGACCGGGGATTCGATCAGCAACACTCCCTGTTTTACTCAACTCTCACCTCCACATACTCCCTGTCAGACCGGGGATTCGATCAGCAAGACTCCCTGATCTTACTCAACTATCACATCCACATACTCCCTGTCAGACCGGGGATTCGATCAGCAACACTCCCTGTCTTACTCAACTCTCACCTCCACATACTCCCTGTCAGACCGGGGATTTGATCAGCAACACTCCCTGATCTTACTCAACTCTCGCCTCCACATGCTCCCTGTCAGACCGGGGATTTGATCAGCAACACTCCCTGTCTTACTCATCTCTCGCCTCCACATACTCCCTGTCAGACTAGGGATTCGATCAGCAACACTCCCTGTCTTACTCAACTCTCACCTCCACATACTCCCTGTCAGACCGGGGATTTGATCAGCAACACTCCCTGATCTTACTCAACTCTCGCCTCCACATGCTCCCTGTCAGACCGGGGATTTGATCAGCAACACTCCCTGTCTTACTCATCTCTCGCCTCCACATACTCCCTGTCAGACTAGGGATTCGATCAGCAACACTCCCTGATCTTACTCAACTCTCGCCTCCACATACTCCCTGTCAGACTGGGGTTTCGATCAGCAACACTTCCTCTCTTACTCAACTCTCACCTCCACATACTCCCTGTCAGACCGGGGATTCGATCAGCAACAATCCCTGATCTTACTCAACTATCACCTCCACATACTCCCTGTCAGACCGGGCATTCGAACACCAACACTCTCTGATCTTACTCAACTATCACCTCCACATACTCCCTGTCAGACCGGGGATTCGATCAGCAACACTCCCTGATCTTACTAAACTATCACATCCACATACTCCCTGTCAGACCGGGGATTCGATCAGCAACACTCCCTGATCTTACTCAACTATCATATCCACATACTCCCTGTCAGACCGGGGATTCGATCAGCAACACTCCCTGATCTTACTCAACTCTCACCTCCACATACTCCCTGTCATACCGGGGATTCGATCATCAACACTCCCTGATCTTACTAACCTCTCGCCTCCACCTTCTCCCTGTCAGACCGGGGATTCGATCAGCAACACTCCCTGACCTTACTCAACTCTCGCCTCCACATACTCCCTGTCAGACCGGGGATTCGATCAGCAACACTCCCTGTCTTACTAAACTATCACATCCACATACTCCCTGTCAGACCGGGGATTCGATCAGCAACACTCCCTGATCTTACTCAACTATCATATCCACATACTCCCTGTCAGACCGGGGATTCGATCAGCAACACTCCCTGATCTTACTCAACTCTCACCTCCACATACTCCCTGTCATACCGGGGATTCGATCATCAACACTCCCTGATCTTACTAACCTCTCGCCTCCACCTTCTCCCTGTCAGACCGGGGATTCGATCAGCAACACTCCCTGACCTTACTCAACTCTCGCCTCCACATACTCCCTGTCAGACCGGGGATTCGATCAGCAACACTCCCTGTCTTACTCAACTCTCACCTCCACATACTCCCTGTCAGACCGGGGATTCGATCAGCAACACTCCCTGTCTTACTCAACTCTCACCTCCACATAATCCCTGTCAGACCGGGGATTCGATCAGCAACACTCCCTGATCTTACTCAACTCTCACCTCCACATAATCCCTGTCAGACCGGAGATTCGATCAGCAACACTCCCTGTCTTACTCAAAGCTCACCTCCACATAATCCCTGTCAAACCGGGGATTCGATCAGCAACACTCCCTGATCTTACTCAACTCTCACATCCACATACTCCCTGTCAGACCGGGGATTCGATCAGCAAGACTACCTGATCTTACTCAACTATCACACCCACATACTCCCTGTCAGACCGGGGATTCGATCACCAACACTCCCTGACCTTACTCAACTCTCGCCTCCACATACTCCCTGTCAGACCGGGGATTCGATCAGCAACACTCCCTGTCTTACTCAACTCTCACCTCCACATACTCCCTGTCAGACCGGGGATTTGAATCGCAACACTCCCTGATCTTACTCAACTCTCGCCTCCACATACTCCCTGTCAGACCGGGGATTTGATCAGCAACACTCCCTGTCTTACTCATCTCTCGCCTCCACATACTCCCTGTCAGACTAGGGATTCGATCAGCAACACTCCCTGATCTTACTCAACTCTCGCCTCCACATACTCCCTGTCAGACTGGGGTTTCGATCAGCAACACTTCCTCTCTTACTCAACTCTCACCTCCACATACTCCCTGTCAGACCGGGGATTCGATCAGCAACAATCCTTGATCTTACTCAACTATCACCTCCACATACTCCCTGTCAGACCGGGCATTCGAACAGCAACATTCCCTGATCTTACTCAACTATCACCTCCACATACTCCCTGTCAGACCGGGGATTTCATCAGCAACACTCCCTGATCTCACTCAACTATCACATCCACATACTCCCTGTCAGACCGGGGATTCGATCAGCAACACTCCCTGATCTTACTCAACTCTCACCTCCACATACTCCCTGTCAGACCGGGGGATTCGATCATCAACACTCCCTGATCTTACTAAACTCTCGCCTCCACATACTCTCTTTCAGACCGGGGATTCGATCAACAACACTGCCTGATCTTACTCAAATGTCACCTCCACATACTCCCTCTCAGACTGGGGATTCGATCAACAACACTCCCTGTCTTACTCAACTCTCACCTCCACATACTCTCTTTCAGACCGGGGATTCGATCAACAACACTGCCTGATCTTACTCAACTCTCGCCTCCACATACTCCCTGTCAGACCGGGCCTTCGATCAGCAACACTCCCTGTCTTACTCAACTATCAACTCCACATACTCCCTGTCAGACCGGGGATTCGATCAACAACACTCCCTGTCTTACTCAACTCTCGCCTCCACCTTCTCCCTGTCAGACCGGGGATTCGATCAGCAACACTCCCTGACCTTACTCAACTCTCGCCTCCACATACTCAATGTCAGACCGGGGATTCGATCAGCAACACTCCCTGTCTTACTCAACTCTCACCTCCACATACTCCCTGTCAGACCGGGGATTCGATCAGCAACACTCCCTGTCTTACTCAACTCTCACCTCCACATAATCCCTGTCAGACCGGGGATTCGATCAGCAACACTCCCTGATCTTACTCAACTCTCGCCTCCACATAATCCCTGTCAGACCGGGGATTCGATCAGCAACACTCCCTGTCTTACTCAACTCTCACCTCCACATAATCCCTGTCAGACCGGGGATTCGATCAGCAACACTCCCTGATCTTACTCAACTTTCACCTCCACATAATCCCTGTCAGATCGGAGATTCGATCAGCAACACTCCCTGTCTTACTCAAATCTCACCTCCACATAATCCCTGTAAAACCGGGTATTCGATCAGCAACACTCCCTGATCTTACTCAACTCTCACCTCCACATACTCCCTGTCAGACCGGGGATTCGATCAGCAACACTCCCTGATCTTCCTCAACTCTCGCCTCCACATACTCCCTGTCAGACCAGGGATTCGATCAGCAACACTCCCTGATCTTACTCAACTCTCGCCTCCACATACTCTCTTTCAGACCGGGGATTCGATCACCAACACTCCCTGACCTTACTCATCTCTCGCCTCCACATACTCCCTGTCAGACCGGGGATTCGATCAGCAACACTCCCTGTCTTACTCAACTCTCACCTCCACATACTCCCTGTCAGACCGGGGATTTGATCAGCAACACTCCCTGATCTTACTCAACTCTCGCCTCCACATGCTCCCTGTCAGACCGGGGATTTGATCAGCAACACTCCCTGTCTTACTCATCTCTCGCCTCCACATACTCCCTGTCAGACTAGGGATTCGATCAGCAACACTCCCTGATCTTACTCAACTCTCGCCTCCACATACTCCCTGTCAGACCGGGGATTCGATCAGCAACACTCCCTGTTTTACTCAACTCTCACCTCCACATACTCCCTGTCAGACCGGGGATTCGATCAGCAAGACTCCCTGATCTTACTCAACTATCACATCCACATACTCCCTGTCAGACCGGGGATTCGATCAGCAACACTCCCTGACCTTTCTCAACTCTCGCATCCACATACTCCCTGTCAGACCGGGGATTCGATCAGCAACACTCCCTGTCTTACTCAACTCTCACCTCCACATACTCCCTGTCAGACCGGGGATTTGATCAGCAACACTCCCTGATCTTACTCAACTCTCGCCTCCACATACTCCCTGTCAGACCGGGGATTCGATCAGCAACACTCCCTGTCTTACTCAACTCTCACCTCCACATACTCCCTGTCAGACCGGGGATTCGATCAGCAACACTCCCTGTTTTACTCAACTCTCACCTCCACATACTCCCTGTCAGACCGGGGATTCGATCAGCAAGACTCCCTGATCTTAATCAACTATCACATCCACATACTCCCTGTCAGACCGGGGATTCGATCAGCAACACTCCCTGACCTTACTCAACTCTCGCCTCCACATACTCCCTGTCAGACCGGGGATTCGATCAGCAATACTCCCTGTCTTACTCAACTCTCATCTCCACATACTCCCTGTCAGACCGGGGATTTGATCAGCAACACTCCCTGATCTTACTCAACTCTCGCCTCCACATACTCCCTGTCAGACCGGGGATTCGATCAGCAACACTTCCTGTCTTACTCAAATCTCGCCTCCACATACTCCCTGGCAGACCGGGGATTCGATCAGCAACACTCCCTGATCTTACTCAACTCTCGCCTCCACATACTCCCTGTCAGACCGGGGATTCGAACAGCAACACCCCCTGATCTTACTCAACTCTCACCTCCACATACTCCATGTCAGACCGGGGATTCGATCAGCAACACTCCCTGATGTTACTCAACTCTCACCTCCACATACTCCCTGTCAGACCGGGGATTCGATCAGCAACACTCCCTGTCTTACTCAACTCTCGCCTCCACCTTCTCCCTGTCAGACCGGGGATTCGATCAGCAACACTCCCTGACCTTACTCAACTCTCGCCTCCACATACTCCCTGTCAGACCGGGGATTCGATCAGCAACACTCCCTGTCTTACTCAACTCTCACCTCCACATACTCCCTGTCAGACCGGGGATTCGATAAGCAACACTCCCTGATCTTACTCAACTCTCACCTCCACATAATCCCTGTCAGACCGGAGATTCGATCAGCAACACTCCCTGTCTTACTCAAATCTCACCTCCACATACTCCCTGTCAGACCGGGGATTCGATCAGCAAGACTCCCTGATCTTACTCAGCTATCACATCCACATACTCCCTGTCAGACCGGGGATTCGATCACCAACACTCCCTGACCTTACTCAACTCTCGCCTCCACATACTCCCTGTCAGACCGGGGATTCGATCAGCAACACTCCCTGTCTTACTCAACTCTCACCTCCACATACTCCCTGTCAGACCGGGGATTTGATCAGCAACACTCCCTGATCTTACTCAACTCTCGCCTCCACATACTCCCTGTCAGACCGGGGATTTGATCAGCAACACTCCCTGTCTTATTCATCTCTCGCCTCCACATACTCCCTGTCAGACTAGGGATTCGATCAGCAACACTCCCTGATCTTACTCAACTCTCGCCTCCACATACTCCCTGTCAGACTGGGGTATCGATCAGCAACACTCCCTGTCTTACTCAACTCTCACCTCCACATACTCCCTGTCAGACCGGGGATTCGATCAGCAACAATCCCTGATCTTACTCAACTATCACCTCCACATACTCCCTGTCAGACCGGGCATTCGAACAGCAACATTCCCTGATCTTACTCAACTATCACCTCCACATACTCCCTGTCAGACCAGGGATTCGATCAGCAACACTCCCTGATCTTACTCAACTATCACATTCACATACTCCCTGTCAGACCGAGGATTCGATCAGCAACACTCCCTGATCTTACTCAACTATCATATCCACATACTCCCTGTCAGACCGGGGATTCGATCAGCAACACTCCCTGATCTTACTCAACTCTCACCTCCACATACTCCCTGTCAGACCGGGGATTCGATCATCAACACTCCCTGATCTTACTAAACTCTCGCCTCCACCTTCTCCCTGTCAGACCGGGGATTCGATCAGCAACACTCCCTAACCTTACTCAACTCTCGCCTGCACATACTCCCTGTCAGACCGGGGATTCGATCAGCAACACTCCCTGTCTTACTCAACTCTCACCTCCACATACTCCCTGTCAGACCGGGGATTCGATCAGCAACACTCCCTGTCTTACTCAACTCTCACCTCCACAAAATCCCTGTCAGACCGGGGATTCGATCAGCAACACTCCCTGATCTTACTCAACACTCACCTCCACATAATCCCTGTCAGACCAGAGATTCGATCAGCAACACTCCCTGTCTTACTCAAATCTCACCTCCACATAATCCCTGTCAAACCGGGGATTCGATCTGCAACACTCCCTGATCTTACTCAACTCTCACCTCCACATACTCCCTGTCAGACCGGGGATTCGATCAGCAAGACTCCCTGATCTTACTCAACTATCACATCCATATACTCCCTGTCAGACCGGGGATTCGATCACCAACACTCCCTGACCTTACTCATCTCTCGCCTCCACATACTCCCTGTCAGACCGGGGATTCGATCAGCAACACTCCCTGTCTTACTCAACTCTCACCTCCACATACTCCCTGTCAGACCGGGGATTTGATCAGCAACACTCCCTGATCTTACTCAACTCTCGCCTCCACATGCTCCCTGTCAGACCGGGGATTTGATCAGCAACACTCCCTGTCTTACTCATCTCTCGCCTCCACATACTCCCTGTCAGACCAGGGATTCGATCAGCAACACTCCCTGATCTTACTCAACTATCACATCCACATACTCCCTGTCAGACCGGGGATTCGATCAGCAACACTCCCTGATCTTACTCAACTATCATATCCACATACTCCCTGTCAGACCGGGGATTCGATCAGCAACACTCCCTGATCTTACTCAACTCTCACCTCCACATACTCCCTGTCAGACCGGGGATTCGATCATCAACACTCCCTGATCTTACTAAACTCTCGCCTCCACCTTCTCCCTGTCAGACCGGGGATTCGATCAGCAACACTCCCTGACCTTACTCAACTCTCGCCTCCACATACTCCCTGTCAGACCGGGGATTCGATCAGCAACACTCCCTGTCTTACTCAACTCTCACCTCCACATAATCCCTGTCAGACCGGGGATTCGATCAGCAACACTCCCTGATCTAACTCAACTCTCACCTCCACATAATCCCTGTCAGACCAGAGATTCGATCAGCAACACGCCCTGTCTTACTCAAATCTCACCTCCACATAATCCCTGTCAAACCGGGGATTCGATCAGCAACACTCCCTGATCTTACTCAACTCTCACCTCCACATACTCCCTGTCAGACCGGGTATTCGATCAGCAAGACTCCCTGATCTTACTCAACTATCACATCCATATACTCCCTGTCAGACCGGGGATTCGATCACCAACACTCCCTGACCTTACTCATCCCTCGCCTCCACATACTCCCTGTCAGACCGGGGATTCGATCAGCAACACTCCCTGTCTTACTCAACTCTCACCTCCACATACTCCCTGTCAGACCGGGGATTTGATCAGCAACACTCCCTGATCTTACTCAACTCTCGCCTCCACATGCTCCCTGTCAGACCGGGGATTTGATCAGCAACACTCCCTGTCTTACTCATCTCTCGCCTCCACATACTCCCTGTCAGACTAGGGATTCGATCAGCAACACTCCCTGATCTTACTCAACTCTCGCCTCCACATGCTCCCTGTCAGACTGGGGTTTCGATCAGCAACACTTCCTCTCTTACTCAACTCTCACCTCCACATACTCCCTGTCAGACCGGGGATTCGATCAGCAACAATCCCTGATCTTACTCAACTATCACCTCCACATACTCCCTGTCAGACCGGGCATTCGAACAGCAACATTCCCTGATCTTACTCAACTATCACCTCCACATACTCCCTGTCAGACCGGGGATTCGATCAGCAACACTCCCTGATCTTACTAAACTATCACATCCACATACTCCCTGTCAGACCGGGGATTCGATCAGCAACACTCCCTGATCTTACTCAACTATCATATCCACATACTCCCTGTCAGACCGGGGATTCGATCAGCAACACTCCCTGATCTTACTCAACTCTCACCTCCACATACTCCCTGTCATACCGGGGATTCGATCATCAACACTCCCTGATCTTACTAAACTCTCGCCTCCACCTTCTCCCTGTCAGACCGGGGATTCGATCAGCAACACTCCCTGACCTTACTCAACTCTCGCCTCCACATACTCCCTGTCAGACCGGGGATTCGATCAGCAACACTCCCTGTCTTACTCAACTCTCACCTCCACATACTCCCTGTCAGACCGGGGATTCGATCAGCAACACTCCCTGTCTTACTCAACTCTCACCTCCACATAATCCCTGTCAGACCGGGGATTCGATCAGCAACACTCCCTGATCTTACTCAACTCTCACCTCCACATAATCCCTGTCAGTCCGGAGATTCGATCAGCAACACTCCCTGTCTTACTCAAATCTCACCTCCACATAATCCCTGTCAAACCGGGGATTCGATCAGCAACACTCCCTGATCTTACTCAACTCTCACCTCCACATACTCCCTGTCAGACCGGGGATTCGAACAGCAACATTCCCTGATCTTACTCAACTATCACCTCCACATACTCCCTGTCAGACCGGGGATTTCATCAGCAACACTCCCTGATCTTACTCAACTATCACATCCACATACTCCCTGTCAGACCGGGGATTCGATCAGCAACACTCCCTGATCTTACTCAACTCTCACCTCCACATACTCCCTGTCAGACCGGGGATTCGATCATCAACACTCCCTGATCTTACTAAACTCTCGCCTCCACATACTCTCTTTCAGACCGGGGATTCGATCAACAACACTGCCTGATCTTACTCAAATGTCACCTCCACATACTCCCTCTCAGACCGGGGATTCGATCAACAACACTGCCTGATCTTACTCAACTCTCGCCTCCACATACTCCCTGTCAGACCGGGCCTTCGATCAGCAACACTCCCTGATCTTACTCAACTATCATATCCACATACTCCCTGTCAGACCGGGGATTCGATCAGCAACACTCCCTGATCTTACTCAACTCTCACCTCCACATACTCCCTGTCAGACCGGGGATTCGATCATCAACACTCCCTGATCTTACTAAACTCTCGCCTCCACCTTCTCCCTGTCAGACCGGGGATTCGATCAGCAACACTCCCTGACCTTACTCAACTCTCGCCTCCACATACTCCCTGTCAGACTAGGGATTCGATCAGCAACACTCCCTGATCTTACTCAACTCTCGCCTCCACATGCTCCCTGTCAGACTGGGGTTTCGATCAGCAACACTTCCTCTCTTACTCAACTCTCACCTCCACATACTCCCTGTCAGACCGGGGATTCGATCAGCAACAATCCCTGATCTTACTCAACTATCACCTCCACATACTCCCTGTCAGACCGGGCATTCGAACAGCAACATTCCCTGATCTTACTCAACTATCACCTCCACATACTCCCTGTCAGACCGGGGATTCGATCAGCAACACTCCCTGATCTTACTAAACTATCACATCCACATACTCCCTGTCAGACCGGGGATTCGATCAGCAACACTCCCTGATCTTACTCAACTATCATATCCACATACTCCCTGTCAGACCGGGGATTCGATCAGCAACACTCCCTGATCTTACTCAACTCTCACCTCCACATACTCCCTGTCATACCGGGGATTCGATCATCAACACTCCCTGATCTTACTAAACTCTCGCCTCCACCTTCTCCCTGTCAGACCGGGGATTCGATCAGCAACACTCCCTGACCTTACTCAACTCTCGCCTCCACATACTCCCTGTCAGACCGGGGATTCGATCAGCAACACTCCCTGTCTTACTCAACTCTCACCTCCACATACTCCCTGTCAGACCGGGGATTCGATCAGCAACACTCCCTGTCTTACTCAACTCTCACCTCCACATAATCCCTGTCAGACCGGGGATTCGATCAGCAACACTCCCTGATCTTACTCAACTCTCACCTCCACATAATCCCTGTCAGTCCGGAGATTCGATCAGCAACACTCCCTGTCTTACTCAAATCTCACCTCCACATAATCCCTGTCAAACCGGGGATTCGATCAGCAACACTCCCTGATCTTACTCAACTCTCACCTCCACATACTCCCTGTCAGACCGGGGATTCGAACAGCAACATTCCCTGATCTTACTCAACTATCACCTCCACATACTCCCTGTCAGACCGGGGATTTCATCAGCAACACTCCCTGATCTTACTCAACTATCACATCCACATACTCCCTGTCAGACCGGGGATTCGATCAGCAACACTCCCTGATCTTACTCAACTCTCACCTCCACATACTCCCTGTCAGACCGGGGATTCGATCATCAACACTCCCTGATCTTACTAAACTCTCGCCTCCACATACTCTCTTTCAGACCGGGGATTCGATCAACAACACTGCCTGATCTTACTCAAATGTCACCTCCACATACTCCCTCTCAGACCGGGGATTCGATCAACAACACTGCCTGATCTTACTCAACTCTCGCCTCCACATACTCCCTGTCAGACCGGGCCTTCGATCAGCAACACTCCCTGATCTTACTCAACTATCATATCCACATACTCCCTGTCAGACCGGGGATTCGATCAGCAACACTCCCTGATCTTACTCAACTCTCACCTCCACATACTCCCTGTCAGACCGGGGATTCGATCATCAACACTCCCTGATCTTACTAAACTCTCGCCTCCACCTTCTCCCTGTCAGACCGGGGATTCGATCAGCAACACTCCCTGACCTTACTCAACTCTCGCCTCCACATACTCCCTGTCAGACCGGGGATTCGATCAGCAACACTCCCTGTCTTACTCAACTCTCACCTCCACATACTCCCTGTCAGACCGGGGATTCGATCAGCAACACTCCCTGTCTTACTCAACTCTCACCTCCACATAATCCCTGTCAGACCGGGGATTCGATCAGCAACACTCCCTGATCTTACTCAACTCTCACCTCCACATAATCCCTGTCAGACCAGAGATTCGATCAGCAACACTCCCTGTCTTACTCAAATCTCACCTCCACATAATCCCTGTCAAACCGGGGATTCGATCAGCAACACTCCCTGATCTTACTCAACTCTCACCTCCACATACTCCCTGTCAGACCGGGGATTCGATCAGCAAGACTCCCTGATCTTACTCAACTATCACATCCATATACTCCCTGTCAGACCGGGGATTCGATCACCAACACTCCCTGACCTTACTCATCTCTCGCCTCCACATACTCCCTGTCAGACCGGGGATTCGATCAGCAACACTCCCTGTCTTACTCAACTCTCACCTCCACATACTCCCTGTCAGACCGGGGATTTGATCAGCAACACTCCCTGATCTTACTCAACTCTCACCTCCACATACTCCCTGTCAGACCGGGTATTCGATCAGCAAGACTCCCTGATCTTACTCAACTATCACATCCATATACTCCCTGTCAGACCGGGGATTCGATCACCAACACTCCCTGACCTTACTCATCTCTCGCCTCCACATACTCCCTGTCAGACCGGGGATTCGATCAGCAACACTCCCTGTCTTACTCAACTCTCACCTCCACATACTCCCTGTCAGACCGGGGATTTGATCAGCAACACTCCCTGATCTTACTCAACTCTCGCCTCCACATGCTCCCTGTCAGACCGGGGATTTGATCAGCAACACTCCCTGTCTTACTCATCTCTCGCCTCCACATACTCCCTGTCAGACTAGGGATTCGATCAGCAACACTCCCTGATCTTACTCAACTCTCGCCTCCACATGCTCCCTGTCAGACTGGGGTTTCGATCAGCAACACTTCCTCTCTTACTCAACTCTCACCTCCACATACTCCCTGTCAGACCGGGGATTCGATCAGCAACAATCCCTGATCTTACTCAACTATCACCTCCACATACTCCCTGTCAGACCGGGCATTCGAACAGCAACATTCCCTGATCTTACTCAACTATCACCTCCACATACTCCCTGTCAGACCGGGGATTCGATCAGCAACACTCCCTGATCTTACTAAACTATCACATCCACATACTCCCTGTCAGACCGGGGATTCGATCAGCAACACTCCCTGATCTTACTCAACTATCATATCCACATACTCCCTGTCAGACCGGGGATTCGATCAGCAACACTCCCTGATCTTACTCAACTCTCACCTCCACATACTCCCTGTCATACCGGGGATTCGATCATCAACACTCCCTGATCTTACTAAACTCTCGCCTCCACCTTCTCCCTGTCAGACCGGGGATTCGATCAGCAACACTCCCTGACCTTACTCAACTCTCGCCTCCACATACTCCCTGTCAGACCGGGGATTCGATCAGCAACACTCCCTGTCTTACTCAACTCTCACCTCCACATACTCCCTGTCAGACCGGGGATTCGATCAGCAACACTCCCTGTCTTACTCAACTCTCACCTCCACATAATCCCTGTCAGACCGGGGATTCGATCAGCAACACTCCCTGATCTTACTCAACTCTCACCTCCACATAATCCCTGTCAGTCCGGAAATTCGATCAGCAACACTCCCTGTCTTACTCAAATCTCACCTCCACATAATCCCTGTCAAACCGGGGATTCGATCAGCAACACTCCCTGATCTTACTCAACTCTCACCTCCACATACTCCCTGTCAGACCGGGGATTCGATCAGCAAGACTACCTGATCTTACTCAACTATCACATCCACATACTCCCTGTCAGACCGGGGATTCGATCACCAACACTCCCTGACCTTACTCAACTCTCGCCTCCACATACTCCCTGTCAGACCGGGGATTCGATCAGCAACACTCCCTGTCTTACTCAACTATCACCTCCACATACTCCCTGTCAGACTAGGGATTCGATCAGCAACACTCCCTGATCTTAATCAACTCTCGCCTCCACATACTCCCTGTCAGACTGGGGTTTCGATCAGCAACACTTCCTCTCTTACTCAACTCTCACCTTCACATACTCCCTGTCAGACCGGGAATTCGATCAGCAACAATCCTTGATCTTACTCAACTATCACCTCCACATACTCCCTGTCAGACCGGGCATTCGAACAGCAACATTCCCTGATCTTACTCAACTATCACCTCCACATACTCCCTGTCAGACCGGGGATTTCATCAGCAACACTCCCTGATCTTACTCAACTATCACATCCACATACTCCCTGTCAGACCGGGGATTCGATCAGCAACACTCCCTGATCTTACTCAACTCTCACCTCCACATACTCCCTGTCAGACCGGGGATTCGATCATCAACACTCCCTGATCTTACTAAACTCTCGCCTCCACATACTCTCTTTCAGACCGGGGATTCGATCAACAACACTGCCTGATCTTACTCAAATGTCACCTCCACATACTCCCTCTCAGACCGGGGATTCGATCAACAACACTGCCTGATCTTACTCAACTCTCGCCTCCACATACTCCCTGTCAGACCGGGCCTTCGATCAGCAACACTCCCTGATCTTACTCAACTATCATATCCACATACTCCCTGTCAGACCGGGGATTCGATCAGCAACACTCCCTGATCTTACTCAACTCTCACCTCCACATACTCCCTGTCAGACCGGGGATTCGATCATCAACACTCCCTGATCTTACTAAACTCTCGCCTCCACCTTCTCCCTGTCAGACCGGGGATTCGATCAGCAACACTCCCTGACCTTACTCAACTCTCGCCTCCACATACTCCCTGTCAGACCGGGGATTCGATCAGCAACACTCCCTGTCTTACTCAACTCTCACCTCCACATACTCCCTGTCAGACCGGGGATTCGATCAGCAACACTCCCTGTCTTACTCAACTCTCACCTCCACATAATCCCTGTCAGACCGGGGATTCGATCAGCAACACTCCCTGATCTTACTCAACTCTCACCTCCACATAATCCCTGTCAGACCAGAGATTCGATCAGCAACACTCCCTGTCTTACTCAAATCTCACCTCCACATAATCCCTGTCAAACCGGGGATTCGATCAGCAACACTCCCTGATCTTACTCAACTCTCACCTCCACATACTCCCTGTCAGACCGGGGATTCGATCAGCAAGACTCCCTAAACTTACTCAACTATCACATCCATATACTCCCTGTCAGACCGGGGATTCGATCACCAACACTCCCTGACCTTACTCATCTCTCGCCTCCACATACTCCCTGTCAGACCGGGGATTCGATCAGCAACACTCCCTGTCTTACTCAACTCTCACCTCCACATACTCCCTGTCAGACCGGGGATTTGATCAGCAACACTCCCTGATCTTACTCAACTCTCGCCTCCACATGCTCCCTGTCAGACTGGGGATTTGATCAGCAACACTCCCTGTCTAACTCATCTCTCGCCTCCACATACTCCCTGTCAGACTAGGGATTCGATCAGCAACACTCCCTGATCTTACTCAACTCTCGCCTCCACATACTCCCTGTCAGACTGGGGTTTCGATCAGCAACACTTCCTCTCTTACTCAACTCTCACCTCCACATACTCCCTGTCAGACCGGGGATTCGATCAGCAACAATCCCTGATCTTACTCAACTATCACCTCCACATACTCCCTGTCAGACCGGGCATTCGAACAGCAACATTCCCTGATCTTACTCAACTATCACCTCCACATACTCCCTGTCAGACCGGGGATTCGATCAGCAACACTCCCTGATCTTACTAAACTATCACATCCACATAATCCCTGTCAGACCGGGGATTCGATCAGCAACACTCCCTGATCTTACTCAACTCTCACCTCCACATAATCCCTGTCAGACCAGAGATTCGATCAGCAACACTCCCTGTCTTACTCAAATCTCACCTCCACATAATCCCTGTCAAACCGGGGATTCGATCAGCAACACTCCCTGATCTTACTCAACTCTCACCTCCACATACTCCCTGTCAGACCGGGGATTCGATCAGCAAGACTCCCTGATCTTACTCAACTATCACATCCATATACTCCCTGTCAGACCGGGGATTCGATCACCAACACTCCCTGACCTTACTCATCTCTCGCCTCCACATACTCCCTGTCAGACCGGGGATTCGATCAGCAACACTCCCTGTCTTACTCAACTCTCACCTCCACATACTCCCTGTCAGACCGGGGATTTGATCAGCAACACTCCCTGATCTTACTCAACTCTCGCCTCCACATGCTCCCTGTCAGACCGGGGATTTGATCAGCAACACTCCCTGTCTTACTCATCTCTCGCCTCCACATACTCCCTGTCAGACTAGGGATTCGATCAGCAACACTCCCTGATCTTACTCAACTCTCGCCTCCACATACTCCCTGTCAGACTGGGGTTTCGATCAGCAACACTTCCTCTCTTACTCAACTCTCACCTCCACATACTCCCTGTCAGACCGGGGATTCGATCAGCAACAATCCCTGATCTTACTCAACTATCACCTCCACATACTCCCTGTCAGACCGGGCATTCGAACAGCAACATTCCCTGATCTTACTCAACTATCACCTCCACATACTCCCTGTCAGACCGGGGATTCGATCAGCAACACTCCCTGATCTTACTAAACTATCACATCCACATACTCCCTGTCAGACCGGGGATTCGATCAGCAACACTCCCTGATCTTACTCAACTATCATATCCACATACTCCCTGTCAGACCGGGGATTCGATCAGCAACACTCCCTGATCTTACTCAACTCTCACCTCCACATACTCCCTGTCATACCGGGGATTCGATCATCAACACTCCCTGATCTTACTAAACTCTCGCCTCCACCTTCTCCCTGTCAGACCGGGGATTCGATCAGCAACACTCCCTGACCTTACTCAACTCTCGCCTCCACATACTCCCTGTCAGACCGGGGATTCGATCAGCAACACTCCCTGTCTTACTCAAATCTCACCTCCACATACTCCCTGTCAGACCGGGGATTCGATCAGCAACACTCCCTGTCTTACTCAACTCTCACCTCCACATAATCCCTGTCAGACCGGGGATTCGATCAGCAACACTCCCTGATCTTACTCAACTCTCACCTCCACATAATCCCTGTCAGTCCGGAGATTCGACCAGCAACACTCCCTGTCTTACTCAAATCTCACCTCCACATAATCCCTGTCAAACCGGGGATTCGATCAGCAACACTCCCTGATATTACTCAACTCTCACCTCAACATACTCCCTGTCAGACCGGGGATTTGATCAGCAAGACTACCTGATCTTACTCAACTATCACATCCACATACTCCCTGTCAGACCGGGGATTCGATCACCAACACTCCCTGACCTTACTCAACTCTCGCCTCCACATACTCCCTGTCAGACCGGGGATTCGATCAGCAACACTCCCTGTCTTACTCAACTCTCACCTCCACATACTCCCTGTCAGACCGGGGATTCGATCAGCAAGACTACCTGATCTTACTCAACTCTCGCCTCCACATACTCCCTGTCAGACCGGGGATTCGATCAGCAACACTCCCTGTCTTACTCAACTCTCACCTCCACATACTCCCTGTCAGACCGGGTATTTGATCAGCAACACTCCCTGATCTTACTCAACTCTCGCCTCCACATACTCCCTGTCAGACCGGGGATTTGATCAGCAACACTCCCTGTCTTACTCATCTCTCGCCTCCACATACTCCCTGTCAGACTAGGGATTCGATCAGCAACACTCCCTGATCTTACTCAACTCTCGCCTCCACATACTCCCTGTCAGACTGGGGTTTCGATCAGCAACACTTCCTCTCTTACTCAACTCTCACCTCCACATACTCCCTGTCAGACCGGGAATTCGATCAGCAACAATCCTTGATCTTACTCAACTATCACCTCCACATACTCCCTGTCAGACCGGGCATTCGAACAGCAACATTCCCTGATCTTACTCAACTATCACCTCCACATACTCCCTGTCAGACCGGGGATTTCATCAGCAACACTCCCTGATCTTACTCAACTATCACATCCACATACTCCCTGTCAGACCGGGGATTCGATCAGCAACACTCCCTGATCTTACTCAACTCTCACCTCCACATACTCCCTGTCAGACCGGGGATTCGATCATCAACACTCCCTGATCTTACTAAACTCTCGCCTCCACATACTCTCTTTCAGACCGGGGATTCGATCAACAACACTGCCTGATCTTACTCAAATGTCACCTCCACATACTCCCTCTCAGACCGGGGATTCGATCAACAACACTGCCTGATCTTACTCAACTCTCGCCTCCACATACTCCCTGTCAGACCGGGCCTTCGATCAGCAACACTCCCTGATCTTACTCAACTATCATATCCACATACTCCCTGTCAGACCGGGGATTCGATCAGCAACACTCCCTGATCTTACTCAACTCTCACCTCCACATACTCCCTGTCAGACCGGGGATTCGATCATCAACAGTCCCTGATCTTACTAAACTCTCGCCTCCACCTTCTCCCTGTCAGACCGGGGATTCGATCAGCAACACTCCCTGACCTTACTCAACTCTCGCCTCCACATACTCCCTGTCAGACCGGGGATTCGATCAGCAACACTCCCTGTCTTACTCAACTCTCACCTCCACATACTCCCTGTCAGACCGGGGATTCGATCAGCAACACTCCCTGTCTTACTCAACTCTCACCTCCACATAATCCCTGTCAGACCGGGGATTCGATCAGCAACACTCCCTGATCTTACTCAACTCTCACCTCCACATAATCCCTGTCAGACCAGAGATTCGATCAGCAACACTCCCTGTCTTACTCAAATCTCACCTCCACATAATCCCTGTCAAACCGGGGATTCGATCAGCAACACTCCCTGATCTTACTCAACTCTCACCTCCACATACTCCCTGTCAGACCGGGGATTCGATCAGCAAGACTCCCTGATCTTACTCAACTATCACATCCATATACTCCCTGTCAGACCGGGGATTCGATCACCAACACTCCCTGACCTTACTCATCTCTCGCCTCCACATACTCCCTGTCAGACCGGGGATTCGATCAGCAACACTCCCTGTCTTACTCAACTCTCACCTCCACATACTCCCTGTCAGACCAGGGATTTGATCAGCAACACTCCCTGATCTTACTCAACTCTCGCCTCCACATGCTCCCTGTCAGACCGGGGATTTGATCAGCAACACTCCCTGTCTTACTCATCTCTCGCCTCCACATACTCCCTGTCAGACTAGGGATTCGATCAGCAACACTCCCTGATCTTACTCAACTCTCGCCTCCACATACTCCCTGTCAGACTGGGGTTTCGATCAGCAACACTTCCTCTCTTACTCAACTCTCACCTCCACATACTCCCTGTCAGACCGGGGATTCGATCAGCAACAATCCCTGATCTTACTCAACTATCACCTCCACATACTCCCTGTCAGACCGGGCATTCGAACAGCAACATTCCCTGATCTTACTCAACTATCACCTCCACATACTCCCTGTCAGACCGGGGATTCGATCAGCAACACTCCCTGATCTTACTAAACTATCACATCCACATACTCCCTGTCAGACCGGGGATTCGATCAGCAACACTCCCTGATCTTACTCAACTATCATATCCACATACTCCTTGTCAGACCGGGGATTCGATCAGCAACACTCCCTGATCTTACTCAACTCTCACCTCCACATACTCCCTGTCATACCGGGGATTCGATCATCAACACTCCCTGATCTTACTAAACTCTCGCCTCCACCTTCTCCCTGTCAGACCGGGGATTCGATCAGCAACACTCCCTGACCTTACTCAACTCTCGCCTCCACATACTCCCTGTCAGACCGGGGATTCGATCAGCAACACTCCCTGTCTTACTCAACTCTCACCTCCACATACTCCCTGTCAGACCGGGGATTCGATCAGCAACACTCCCTGTCTTACTCAACTCTCACCTCCACATAATCCCTGTCAGACCGGGGATTCGATCAGCAACACTCCCTGATCTTACTCAACTCTCACCTCCACATAATCCCTGTCAGTCCGGAGATTCGATCAGCAACACTCCCTGTCTTACTCAAATCTCACCTCCACATAATCCCTGTCAAACCGGGGATTCGATCAGCAACACTCCCTGATCTTACTCAACTCTCACCTCCACATACTCCCTGTCAGACCGGGGATTTGATCAGCAAGACTACCTGATCTTACTCAACTATCACATCCACATACTCCCTGTCAGACCGGGGATTCGATCACCAACACTCCCTGACCTTACTCAACTCTCGCCTCCACATACTCCCTGTCAGACCGGGGATTCGATCAGCAACACTCCCTGTCTTACTCAACTCTCACCTCCACATACTCCCTGTCAGACCGGGGATTTGATCAGCAACACTCCCTGATCTTACTCAACTCTCGCCTCCACATACTCCCTGTCAGATCGGGGATTTGATCAGCAACACTCCCTGTCTTACTCATCTCTCGCCTCCACATACTCCCTGTCAGACTAGGGATTCGATCAGCAACACTCCCTGATCTTACTCAACTCTCGCCTCCACATACTCCCTGTCAGACTGGGGTTTCGATCAGCAACACTTCCTCTCTTACTCAACTCTCACCTCCACATACTCCCTGTCAGACCGGGGATTCGATCAGCAACAATCCTTGATCTTACTCAACTATCACCTCCACATACTCCCTGTCAGACCGGGCATTCGAACAGCAACATTCCCTGATCTTACTCAACTATCACCTCCACATACTCCCTGTCAGACCGGGGATTTCATCAGCAACACTCCCTGATCTTACTCAACTATCACATCCACATACTCCCTGTCAGACCGGGGATTCGATCAGCAACACTCCCTGATCTTACTCAACTCTCACCTCCACATACTCCCTGTCAGACCGGGGATTCGATCATCAACACTCCCTGATCTTACTAAACTCTCGCCTCCACATACTCTCTTTCAGACCGGGGATTCGATCAACAACACTGCCTGATCTTACTCAAATGTCACCTCCACATACTCCCTCTCAGACCGGGGATTCGATCAACAACACTGCCTGATCTTACTCAACTCTCGCCTCCACATACTCCCTGTCAGACCGGGCCTTCGATCAGCAACACTCCCTGTCTTACTCAACTATCAACTCCACATACTCCCTGTCAGACCGGGGATTCGATCACCAACACTCCCTGTCTTACTCAACTCTCGCCTCCACCTTCTCCCTGTCAGACCGGGGATTCGATCAGCAACACTCCCTGACCTTACTCAACTCTCGCCTCCACATACTCCCTGTCAGACCGGGGATTCGATCAGCAACACTCCCTGTCTTACTCAACTCTCGCCTCCACATACTCCCTGTCAGACCAAGGTTTCGATCAGCAACACTCCCTGTCTTACTCAACTCTCACCTCCACATAATCCCTGTCAGACCGGGGATTCGATCAGCAACACTCCCTGATCTTACTCAACTCTCGCCTCCACATAATCCCTGTCAGACCGGGGATTCGATCAGCAACACTCCCTGTCTTACTCAACTCTCACCTCCATATAATCCCTGTCAGACCGGGGATTCGATCAGCAACACTCCCTGATCTTACTCAACTTTCACCTCCACATAATCCCTGTCAGACAGGAGATTCGATCAGCAACACTCCCTGTCTTACTCAAATCTCACCTCCACATAATCCCTGTAAAACCGGGGATTCGATCAGCAACACTCCCTGATCTTACTCAACTCTCACCTCCACATACTCCCTGTCAGACCGGGGATTCGATCAGCAAGACTCCCTGATCTTACTCAACTATCACATCCACATGCTCCCTGTCAGACCGGGGATTCGATCACCAACACTCCCTGACCTTACTCATCTCTCGCCTCCACATACTCCCTGTCAGACCGGGGATTTGATCAGCAACACTCCCTGTCTTACTCAACTATCAACTCCACATACTCCCTGTCAGACCGGGGATTCGATCACCAACACTCCCTGTCTTACTCAACTCTCGCCTCCACCTTCTCCCTGTCAGACCGGGGATTCGATCAGCAACACTCCCTGACCTTACTCAACTCTCGCCTCCACATACTCCCTGTCAGACCGGGGATTCGATCAGCAACACTCCCTGTCTTACTCAACTCTCGCCTCCACATACTCCCTGTCAGACCAAGGTTTCGATCAGCAACACTCCCTGTCTTACTCAACTCTCACCTCCACATAATCCCTGTCAGACCGGGGATTCGATCAGCAACACTCCCTGATCTTACTCAACTCTCGCCTCCACATAATCCCTGTCAGACCGGGGATTCGATCAGCAACACTCCCTGTCTTACTCAACTCTCACCTCCATATAATCCCTGTCAGACCGGGGATTCGATCAGCAACACTCCCTGATCTTACTCAACTTTCACCTCCACATAATCCCTGTCAGACAGGAGATTCGATCAGCAACACTCCCTGTCTTACTCAAATCTCACCTCCACATAATCCCTGTAAAACCGGGGATTCGATCAGCAACACTCCCTGATCTTACTCAACTCTCACCTCCACATACTCCCTGTCAGACCGGGGATTCGATCAGCAAGACTCCCTGATCTTACTCAACTATCACATCCACATGCTCCCTGTCAGACCGGGGATTCGATCACCAACACTCCCTGACCTTACTCATCTCTCGCCTCCACATACTCCCTGTCAGACCGGGGATTCGATCAGCAACACTCCCTGTCTTACTCAACTCTCACCTCCACATACTCCCTGTCAGACCGGGGATTTGATCAGCAACACTCCCTGATCTTACTCAACTCTCGCCTCCACATGCTCCCTGTCAGACCGGGGATTTGATCAGCAACACTCCCTGTCTTACTCATCTCTCGCCTCCACATACTCCCTGTCAGACTAGGGATTCGATCAGCAACACTCCCTGATCTTACTCAACTCTCGCCTCCACATACTCCCTGTCAGACTGGGGTTTCGATCAGCAACACTTCCTCTCTTACTCAACTCTCACCTCCACATACTCCCTGTCAGACCGGGGATTCGATCAGCAACAATCCCTGACCTTTCTCAACTATCACCTCCACATACTCCCTGTCAGACCGGGGATTCGATCAGCAACACTCCCTGATCTTACTAAACTATCACATCCACATACTCCCTGTCAGACCGGGGATTGGATCAGCAACACTCCCTGATCTTACTCAACTCTCACCTCCACATACTCCCTGTCAGACCGGGGATTCGATCATCAACACTCCCTGATCTTACTAAACTCTCGCCTCCACATACTCTCTTTCAGACCGGGGATTCGACCAACAACACTGCCTGATCTTACTCAAATGTCACCTCAACATACTCCCTCTCAGACTGGGGATTCGATCAACAACACTCCCTGTCTTACTCAACTCTCACCTCCACATACTCTCTTTCAGACCGGGGATTCGATCAACAACACTGCCTGATCTTACTCAACTCTCGCCTCCACATACTCCCTGTCAGACCGGGCCTTCGATCAGCAACACTCCCTGTCTTACTCAACTATCAACTCCACATACTCCCTGTCAGACCGGGGATTCGATCACCAACACTCCCTGTCTTACTCAACTCTCGCCTCCACCTTCTCCCTGTCAGACCGGGGATTCGATCAGCAACACTCCCTGACCTTACTCAACTCTCGCCTCCACATACTCCATGTCAGACCGGGGATTCGATCAGCAACACTCCCTGTCTTACTCAACTCTCACCTCCACATAATCCCTGTCAGACCGGGGATTCGATCAGCAACACTCCCTGATCTTACTCAACTCTCGCCTCCACATAATCCCTGTCAGACCGGGGATTCGATCAGCAACACTCCCTGTCTTACTCAACTCTCACCTCCACATAATCCCTGTCAGACCGGGGATTCGATCAGCAACACTCCCTGATCTTACTCAACTTTCACCTCCACATAATCCCTGTCAGACCGGAGATTCGATCAGCAACACTCCCTGTCTTACTCAAATCTCACCTCCACATAATCCCTGTAAAACCGGGGATTCGATCAGCAACACTCCCTGACATTACTCAACTCTCACCTCCACATACTCCCTGTCAGACCGGGGATTCGATCAGCAAGACTCCCTGATCTTACTCAACTATCACATCCACATGCTCCCTGTCAGACCGGGGATTCGATCAGCAACACTCCCTGATCTTACTCAAATGTCACCTCCACATACTCCCTGTCAGACTGGGGTTTCGATCAGCAACACTCCATCTCTTACTCAACTATCACCTCCACATACTCCCTGTCAGACCGGGGATTCGAACAGCAACACTCCCTGTCTTACTCAACTCTCGCCTCCACATACTCCCTGTCAGACCGGGGATTCGATCAGCAACAATCCCTGATCTTACTCAACTATCACCTACACATACTCCCTGTCAGACCGGGGATTCGATCAGCAACACTCCCTGTCTTACTCAAATCTCGCCTCCACATACTCCCTGTCAGACCGGGGATTCGATCAGCAACAATCCCTGATCTTACTCAACTCTCACCTCCACATACTCCCTGTCAGACCGGGGTTTCGATCAACAACACTCCCTGTCTTACTCAACTCTCACCTCCACATAATCCCTGTCAGACCGGAGATTCGATCAGCAACACTCCCTGTCTTACTCAAATCTCACCTCCACATACTCCCTGTCAGACCGGGGATTCGATCATCAACACTCCCTGATCTTACTAAACTCTCGCCTCCACATACTCTCTTTCAGACCGGGGATTCGATCAACAACACTGCCTGATCTTACTCAAATGTCACCTCCACATACTCCCTCTCAGACCGGGGATTCGATCAACAACACTGCCTGATCTTACTCAACTCTCGCCTCCACATACTCCCTGTCAGACCGGGCCTTCGATCAGCAACACTCCCTGTCTTACTCAACTATCAACTCCACATACTCCCTGTCAGACCGGGGATTCGATCACCAACACTCCCTGTCTTACTCAACTCTCGCCTCCACCTTCTCCCTGTCAGACCGGGGATTCGATCAGCAACACTCCCTGACCTTACTCAACTCTCGCCTCCACATACTCCCTGTCAGACCGGGGATTCGATCAGCAACACTCCCTGTCTTACTCAACTCTCGCCTCCACATACTCCCTGTCAGACCAAGGATTCGATCAGCAACACTCCCTGTCTTACTCAACTCTCACCTCCACATAATCCCTGTCAAACCGGGGATTCGATCAGCAACACTCCCTGATCTTACTCAACTCTCGCCTCCACATAATCCCTGTCAGACCGGGGATTCGATCAGCAACACTCCCTGTCTTACTCAACTCTCACCTCCATATAATCCCTGTCAGACCGGGGATTCGATCAGCAACACTCCCTGATCTTACTCAATTTTCACCTCCACATAATCCCTGTCAGACCGGAGATTCGATCAGCAACACTCCCTGTCTTACTCAAATCTCACCTCCACATAATCCCTGTAAAACCGGGGATTCGATCAGCAACACTCCCTGATCTTACTCAACTCTCACCTCCACATACTCCCTGTCAGACCGGGGATTCGATCAGCAAGACTCCCTGATCTTACTCAACTATCACATCCACATGCTCCCTGTCAGACCGGGGATTCGATCACCAACACTCCCTGACCTTACTCATCTCTCGCCTCCACATACTCCCTGTCAGACCGGGGATTCGATCAGCAACACTCCCTGTCTTACTCAACTCTCACCTCCACATACTCCCTGTCAGACCGGGGATTTGATCAGCAACACTCCCTGATCTTACTCAACTCTCGCCTCCACATGCTCCCTGTCAGACCGGGGATTTGATCAGCAACACTCCCTGTCTTACTCATCTCTCGCCTCCACATACTCCCTGTCAGACTAGGGATTCGATCAGCAACACTCCCTGATCTTACTCAACTCTCGCCTCCACATACTCCCTGTCAGACTGGGGTTTCGATCAGCAACACTTCCTCTCTTACTCAACTCTCACCTCCACATACTCCCTGTCAGACCGGGGATTCGATCAGCAACAATCCCTGATCTTACTCAACTATCACCTCCACATACTCCCTGTCAGACCGGGGATTCGATCAGCAACACTCCCTGATCTTACTAAACTATCACATCCACATACTCCCTGTCAGACCGGGGATTCGATCAGCAACACTCCCTGATCTTACTCAACTCTCACCTCCACATACTCCCTGTCAGACCGGGGATTCGATCATCAACACTCCCTGATCTTACTAAACTCTCGCCTCCACATACTCTCTTTCAGACCGGGGATTCGATCAGCAAGACTCCCTGATCTTACTCAACTATCACATCCACATGCTCCCTGTCAGACCGGGGATTCGATCACCAACACTCCCTGACCTTACTCAACTCTCGCCTCCACATACTCCCTGTCAGACTGGGGATTCGATCAGCAACACTCCCTGATCTTCCTCAACTCTCGCCTCCACATACTCCCTGTCAGACCAGGGATTCGATCAGCAACACTCCCTGATCTTGCTCAACTCTCGCCTCCACATACTCTCTTTCAGACCGGGGATTCGATCAACAACACTGCCTGACCTTACTCAAATGTCACCTCCACATACTCCCTGTCAGACTGGGGATTCGATCAGCAACACTGCCTGATCTTACTCAACTATCACCTCCACATACTCCCTGTCAGACCGGGGATTCGAACAGCAACACTCCCTGTCTTACTCAACTCTCGCCTCCACATACTCCCTGTCAGACCGGGGATTCGATCAGCAACAATCCCTGATCTTACTCAACTATCACCTACACATACTCCCTGTCAGACCGGGGATTCGATCAGCAACACTCCCTGTCTTACTCAACTCTCGCCTCCACATACTCCCTGTCAGACCGGGGATTCGATCAGCAACAATCCCTGATCTTACTCAACTCTCACCTCCACATACTCCCTGTCAGACCGGGGTTTCGATCAACAACACTCCCTGTCTTACTCAACTCTCACCTCCACATAATCCCTGTCAGACCGGAGATTCGATCAGCAACACTCCCTGTCTTACTCAAATCTCACCTCCACATAATCCCTGTAAAACCGGGGATTCGATCAGCAACACTCCCTGATCTTACTCAACTCTCACCTCCACATACTCCCTGTCAGACCGGGGATTCGATCAGCAAGACTCCCTGATCTTACTCAACTATCACATCCACATGCTCCCTGTCAGACCGGGGATTCGATCACCAACACTCCCTGACCTTACTCAACTCTCGCCTCCACATACTCCCTGTCAGACCGGGGATTCGATCAGCAACACTCCCTGATCTTCCTCAACTCTCGCCTCCACATACTCCCTGTCAGACCAGGGATTCGATCAGCAACACTCCCTGATCTTACTCAACTCTCGCCTCCACATACTCTCTTTCAGACCGGGGATTCGATCAACAACACTGCCTGATCTTACTCAACTATCATATCCACATACTCCCTGTCAGACTGGGGTTTCGATCAGCAACACTCCATCTCTTACTCAACTCTCACCTCCACATACTCCCTGTCAGACCGGGGATTCGATCAGCAACACTCCCTGTCTTACTCAACTCTCGCCTCCACATACTCCCTGTCAGACCGGGGATTCGATCAACAACACTGCCTGATCTTACTCAACTATCACCTCCACATACTCCCTGTCAGACCGGGGATTCGATCAGCAACACTCCCTGTCTTACTCAACTCTCGCCTCAACATACTCCCTGTCAGACCGGGGATTCGATCAGCAACAATCCCTGATCTTACTCAACTCTCACCTCCACATACTCCCTGTCAGACCGGGGATTCGATCAACAACACTCCCTGTCTTACTCAACTCTCACCTCCACATACTCCCTGTCAGACCGGGGATTCGATCAGCAACACTCCCTGTCTTACTCAACTCTCACCTCCACATAATCCCTGTCAGACCGGGGTTTCGATCAGCAACACTCCCTATCTTACTCAACTCTCACCTCCACATAATCCCTGTCAGACCGGGGATTCGATCAGCAACACTCCCTGATCTTACTCAACTCGAGGCTACTGTGGTCAATAAACACCAAACACATAGGTGTATGTAACCATGACTACCAACACAAAAATGGAAAGGGAACAGAGAGAGATGAGAGACCTTGCGTATGCAACTTCCTGTCTCCTGGTCTTCACTGGTCAACTCAGCGGTGCAGAGACACGAAACTAGTGAAATTACCGTCCGTGACACGATTCCGTCTCGCACTGACAACTCTGTCAGAGATGGGATTTAATCTCTTAATAACGAAGAGAGCCTAAGAGTTTGTCCTCTTTTTTTCTCTCCATCGCGTTCCAATCGCATCTGCTCATGTCTACAAATCAAAGCTGTCTTATCTCTCTCTTTCGCTGTCTCTCAGATATATTTTGCTCTATCTTCTTCCCTCCACCCTCCTCTCTCACTCTTCTCTCTCTTGTCTCGTTCCATCTCTAATACAGGCTGTCTGTGATAAAGCCTGTGTAGATCATGATTGATCAGGCCAGAGTAACACAGTCTCCCATCATCACAGGAAATGAACTGGAATCAGATGCTGCAGCTATGAAGAGGGCTGAATTATAGAAGAGAGAGAGAGCGAGAGCGAGAGCGAGAGCGAGAGAGAGAGAGAGAGAGAGAGAGAGAGAGAGAGAGAGAGAGAGAGAGAGAGAGAGAGAGAGAGAGAGAGAGAGAGAGAGAGAGAGAGAGAGAGAGAGAGAGAGAGAGAGAGAGAGAGAGAGAGAGAGGTAAGATAAAAACAACTTTCTAATATTTCCCATGTTGGAAACCCATGTTGAGATGCATTCATTGAGTTTACGTTATAGACACTTATTGTAGGTTCCTTTCTGACCATGTGTAACTGGCTGGGTTTGATCACGGGTTGTCTCCAAGTCTGACTGTGTTAGCTTGCTGAGCTAAAGTCTAGGTTTAACCTAGGGGGCGCCAATGCAAGTCTTCAGTTCTCAGACAAGGTTGATCATCATGTATGTCTCTGAACCACATCCATTACATATGTTCTGCCTGTACGTCTGTGCTCAGGGGTGATATTCACTGTGGATTACAGGATAATATTGCCTTGCGATGAGAGGACTTTTCCTTGCTTCTATTCTCTGCTTCTGCAGAAAATCAAAGGTGGAAGGGCATCCTCGTAAATATCACGTTTAAAGGCAGCCGACTCAACAGAGACTAATTACTGCTTCCTCTCAAGGCCATTTGGGTACCACACAAGCTTTACTGTGTGTGTGTGTGAGAGTGTGTGTGTGTGTGTGTGTGTGTGCGTTTGTGCCTGTGTGCGTGCGCACGTGTGTTTGTGTACGTGAATGCGTGTTTGTGTACGTGAATGTGTGTTTGTGTACGTGACTGTGTGTTTAGACCAAGAGTAGGCTTAACCTTGTTGGCTGAAAGAAATATGTTTGTACCGTTGTACCATATGTATAGTGTCTCCCCTCCCTCCCTCCAGGGTATGGTAACATGGGTAACATGGGTAACATGGGTGACATGACAACCGGGACATTAACTAGTTGTCTGGACAACCTTGTAACCGTATTGTTGCACGTGTTCTGTGTTCTGGCGTTGGAATGCTTTGGTGTTTGAGGCCCTAGCATTAGGTAATTAGCTAAATCAGCAGCAACTGGGTTTAATTAGAGCAGCTCACAGACACAGACACTGTCTATGGAGCTTGTTAATTACCCCCCACATACACACATTCGTTACGGACCAGGCCCTAGGCTCTAATTAGCTGGCTGTGTGTGTGTGTGTGTGTGTGTGTGTGTGTGTGTGTGTGTGTGTGTGTGTGTGTGTGTGTGTGTGTGTGTGTGTGTGTGTGTGTGTGTGTCTGCGTGTGCGTGTGCGTGTGCGTGTGCGTGTGCGTGTGTGTGTGTGTGTGTGTGTGGCGTGTTGTGGCTGGGGGGTGTTTTTGTGTATGTCTGGAGTTGACGGTGGCAAGTATCTACATACTATACGCTTTCAATAGAAATTTCAAGTTTGTATGATGTCCCGGTATTCATTGGATGTTTTGGGTTCATCAGGGCCGCAGTTGGTGAAGAGAGTCGGAGGGAATGAGGGAGCGAGACAGAGGGAGTTTTTCAGAGAGAGGGAGAGAGTTAGCAGTGTGTTAGTCTATGGCAGTTTGTTCGTGTTTCTTGTCTCGCTGTGTCAGACAGTACAGACATGTCATCAAGTTCCCCTAATGTGGACAAACATCTGTAATCAAATCAAATCAAATCAAACTTGAATACAAGTGTAGACCCTATCGTGAAATTCTTACTTACAAGCCCTTAACCTACAGAGCATTTCAAGAAGAGTTAAGGAAATATTTACCAAATAAACTAAAGTAAAAAATAAAAAGTAACACAATAACATAACAATAAGGAAGCTGTGTACAGGGGGTACCGGTACTGAGTCAGTGTACGGGGGTACAGGTTAGTTCAGGTCATTTGTACATGTAGGTGACTATCCATAGATAATAAACAGCGAGTAGCTGCATTGTATAAAATAAATGGGTGGGGGTCAATGTCATAGTCCGGTGGCCATTTTATGAATTGTTCATTGGTCTTATGGCTTGGGGGGTAGAAACTGTTAAGGAGCCTTTTTGTCCTAGACTTGGTGCTCTGGTACCGCATTCCATGCGATAGCAGAGAAAACCGTCTATGATTTAGGTGATTGGAGTATTTGACCATTTTTAGGGCTTTCCTCTGACACCGCCCAATATATAAGTCCTGGATGGCAGGAAGCTTGGTCCCAGTGACGTACTGAACCGTACTCACTACCCACTGTAGCGCCTTACAATCAGATGCCGAGCAGTTGCCATACCAGGCGGTGTTGCAACCGATCAGGATGCTCTCGACGGTGCAGCTGTAGAACTTTTTGAGGATCTGGGGACCCATGCCAAATCTTTTATGTATCCTGGGGGGGAAAACGACTGTCTTGGTGTGTATAGACCATGATAGTTGGTTGGTGATGTGGACACCAAGGAACTTGGAACTCTCGACTCGCTCCACTACAGTCCTGTCGCTGTTAATGGGGGCCTGTTCGGCTCGCCTTTTCCTGTAGTTCATCTTTGTTTTGGAAAGATACAGTGCATCGGAAAGTATTCAGACTCTTTAACTTGTGATTTTATATTTTTTTATTTTTAATACATTTGCATACATTTTTTAAAACTATTTTGCTTTAACATTATTGGGTATTATGTGTAAATTGATGAGGGGAAAAAACTATTGAATCCATTTTAGAATCAGTCTGTAACGTAACAAAATGTGGAAAAAGTCAAGGGGTCTGAATGCTTTCCAAATGCACTTTAACTGTTCGTGTTGTTGTTTGTTTAGTGTGTTCCAATTTTTCCAGAAGTGGTTAGATTCTATACATTCTTCAATTACATTGAGCTAATTTGTTTTTACGTATTGTTTTAGTGATTCACCATAGTGAAGCCGTAGGTCTCTTTGTTTTTGGTTGATAGGTTTATCAATTTCTTTCTTAGGTTTTTGCGTTCTTCATCAAACCATTTGTCATCGTTTTACATTTTCTAATGTTGTCTGCAGAAATACTGTTTAGGCTTTCTAGTGGTAAGTTTACACCTTTACTACTACAGTGAAATATTTAGTCCAGGAAGTTGTCTCAAAGGGATTGAATGTATTGTTTTCTAATTGTTTTTCCATCTATAGCATTTCTAAATATTGTGCAGTTCCTTTGGCTTTGATGCCTCATGACTGAGTATTGCTCTGTTCAAGTAGACTGTGCTTTTGCGGTGTTCTGATAGGGGTGTTTTTGGGGTGTTCTGATAGGGGTGTTTTTGGGGTGTTCTGATAGGGGTGTTTTTGGGGTGTTCTGATAGGGGTGTTTTTGCTGTGTTCTGATAGGGGTGTTTTTGGGGTGTTCTGATAGGGGTGTTTTTGGGGTGTTCTGATAGGGGTGTTTTTGGGGTGTTTTTGGGGTGTTCTGATAGGGGTAGTTTTGGGGTGTTCTGATAGGGGTGTTTTTGGGGTGTTTTTGGGGTGTTCTGATAGGGGTGGTTTTGGGGTGTTCTGATAGGGGTGTTTTTGGGGTGATCTGATAGGGGTGTTTTTGGGGTGTTCTGATATGGGTGTTTTTGGGGTGTTCTGATAGGGGTGTTTTTGGGGTGATCTAATAGGGGTGTTTTTGGGGTGTTCTGATATGGGTGTTTTTGGGGTGTTCTGATAGGGGTGTTTTTGGGGTGATCTGATAGGGGTGTTTTTGGGGTGACTGTGAAGGCTCTGAGAGACTCTGGGTTGAGATCAGTGATAAAGTAGTCTACAGTACTATTGCCAAGGGATTAGCTGTAGGTGTACCTACCATTGGAGTCCCCTCGAAACCAACCTTTGTCTATGTACAGACCCAGCTTGCGACAGAGCTGCAGGACTTGTGACACATTTTTGTTGGTTGTTTTGTCATAGTTGTGTCTAGAGGGGCATATGGGGGAGGGAATGCTGTCACCTCCAGGTAGGTGTTTGTCTGTGAGCTGAGAGTTTCAGGTTCTTGTCCAGTTCTGGAATTTAGATCGCCACAGACTAGTACATGTTCCTGGGCCTGGAAATGGTTACTCTCCCCCTCTAGGATGGAGAAGCTGTCAACGTTAAAGTATGGGGATGCTATTGGGTGGATATATGTAGCACACATGAGGACATTTTTCTCTGTTGAGATAATTTCCATATTCATTTCTAGCCAGATGTAAAATGTTCCTGTTTTGACTAATTTAATAGAGTGGGTTAGGTCTGCTCTATACCTAATTAGCATACCCCCTGAATCTCTTCTCTGTTTCACACCTGGTAGTTTGGTGGATGGGACTACCAGCTCTCTGTAACCTAGATGGACATCAGTGCGTCCGTCTCCTCTATACTATGTTTCTTGTAGGATGACAATGTCTGTATTTTCTCTCTCTCTCTACACCCCCCCTCTCTCTCTCTCTCTCTACACCTCTCTCTCTCTCTCTCTCTCTCTCTCTCTCTCTCTCTCTCTCTCTCTCTCTCTCTCTCTCTCTGACTCACTCACTCCCTCTCTCTCTCTCTCTCGCTCTCTCTCTCAATTCAATTCAAAGCTTTGTTGGCATGATGTAACAATGTACATATTGCCAAAGTTTACTTTGGAGATTAAGTGATTCATTTACAATATTAGCATAATAATAATCAAGATTGTCAGCTCAACAATCAGTAACAAGCATAAACATGGGTAAAAATAACCATATAATGGACAATAACAATAACAATGGTATAGAGGACATGTGTAGATTGGTCTGTCAGACACTGTCCATCATCTTATTGCAGACAGCAATGTAGTGCACACTCTCTTTTTCTATAGCTCTCTCTTTCCAACTCTCTCACTCACCCCCTCTCTATTTCTCTCTTTCCCTCTCTCTCTCCCTGTCTGTGTCTTACTCTCCCCCTTTCTCTATTCTCTCTCTCTCTCTCTCTCTCTCTCTCTCTCTCTCTATATATATATATATATATATATATATATATATATATATATATACTCTCTCTCTCTATATATATATATATATATATATATATATGTTTATAAACCCATTCAATTAAAACACTCTGCCCATACATAAGAATTTGTAAGATACTTATCAGCATAAAATGGACAGAAACCAGTTTCAAAATCAATCAATCAATCGTGTTTATTCTCGAGAGTACTGATCATAGTACAATTTACATCAGGTTATATAATAATAATGACGTCATAGGTTTTAAAATGTCCTTCCTCCTCTCGGATACAATGGCAATACAGTTCACAGCCTCATTACGTTGTCTGCCACCAAGGTCTCTCCCCTCCCTGGGTAGAGACAGAATGTCCTGTAAGGAACACAGCATTCCAGCCTGTCTGAAGATAACTCCATTCTTTCTAACAAGGAACACATTATGTGCACATCAGCATTATGATTATAATAAGATTCATTCATCCATACAGTATCATAGTAGTATTCTGTTTAGTAATAATTCTAAGTCAAATGTATACATATTTTAGTCATTAAACACAAAAATCCCGTAAGACTCTCTTTCTCTGTCTCTCTCTCTGTCTCTCTCTCTGTCTCTCTCTCTGTCTCTCTCTCTCTTTCCCTCTCTCTCTCTCTCTCTCTCTCTCTCTCTCTCTCTCTATCTCTGTCTCTCTCTCTTTCTCTCTCTCTCCCTCTCTCTTCTCTTCTTCCACAAATCTAATTCTTATCAGCCCCTAGCCAGATGAGGATGATGATGATATGGAAATGAGGAAGATACAAAGGCAACAGAGTGATTTCAGTGTAGTGTCACAACAGAGTAGATTCAGATCTGCCATAAAAAGCAGCTGCTGATAGACTGCTGTACTAATGTCTAACTGTAGTCTAAACTACATATAGATATTAATTTTAGATAAACACACAGAAGAACGCACACACACACACACTCGACACACACACTCGACACACACACTCGACACACACACACACACACACACACACACACACACACACACACACACACACACACACACACACACACACACACACACACACACACACACACACACACACACACACACACACACACACACACACACACACACAGATCCCTGTTGAAGCCTTGAAGCCTGACAGTCGTCTCCCTCTCCCTCCGACTGTAACGAACGCACCTTCAACCATTCATCAATGTCACCCTGTCGCCATCGGTTATTGCCCGGAGGCCATCGCGTCTTCATTACAACCAGAATAAATGTGAAATAAAACGGCAGATGATTTATTAGCTTCTGATAGCACCTCGCTGGTTAGCACGCCACGCTCCTTCCTTCACCAGGGTCTGAGAGACTGACACACTCCAGACCTGAGTAGTGGATATCAGATCTGACAGCAGGATCTGTCGGTGATCACTAGCTCAGTCTGAAGAGAAGAGGGACTCAGGAAGTAGAGCAGTGGCACCACACTTCTAGTTGATTAGTGAATGTTGCCTGAGACATGATGTTAGCTGCCAGAGCCAACGCATAGCTGGCTACAAGTAAATTAGTTAAGCTTTCTCAATTGAAAAAAAACAACATTTGTTGAAACCAAATAGATGGTTCATAGCCAATTGGGTATGATATTAAGTTGGTTCCACAACATAAAATAATGACTCCAAACACCTTCTTTACATAAGACTTTCACATTAACTGCTTACAGTATAGTAACCAAATGGTGACCATCTCATCAATGGAAACCTTTACAGGTGCTTTAATATCACAGTACTTACACAGATATCATTTATGATTCAGTGCTGTCAGTGAACATACAGTTGAAGTCGGAAGTTTACATACACCATATTCAAATATATTTATACTCAGTTTTTCACAATTTAATCCGAGTAAAAATTCCCTGTCTTAGGTCAGTTATGATCACCACTTTAATTTAATAATATAAAATGTCAGAATAATTGTTAAGGCAGTCAATGTTGTTCTCCTCCTCAGACGAGGAGGAGCATGGATCGGACCAAGATGCGGATTGGTAATTGTACATGTTTAATGTAAAAACACAAGAAAACACTACAAAATACAAAACAACAAACGTGACTAACCTCAAACAGTCCTGTGTGGCCCAAACACTAACACAGGAAACAAACACCCACAAAACACCAGTGAAACCCTGGCTGCCTTTGTATGACTCTCAATTAGAGACAAACAATGCACACCTGTCTCTAATTGAGAATCATACCAGGCCGAACACAAAACCCCACATAGAAATACAAACATAGACAAACCCACCCAACTCACGCCCTGACCAACTAAAATGAATACAAAACAAAGGAAAACAGGTCAGGAACGTGACAGAACCCCCCCCTTAAGGTGCGAACTCCGGGCGCACCAGCACAAAGTCTAGGGGAGGGTCTGGGTGGGCGTCTGTCCACGGTGGCGGCTCTGGCGGTGGACGAGGTCCCCACCCCACCATAATCAATCCCCGCTTCTTTATCCCCCTCCCAATGACCACCCTCCCACTAACCCCACCTAAATGAAGGGGCAGCACCGGGACAAGGGGCAGCACCGGGACAAGGGGCAGCACCGGGACAAGGGGCAGCACCGGGACAAGGGGCAGCACCGGGACAAGGGGCAGCACCGGGACAAGGGGCAGCACCGGGATAAGGGGCGGCAGGTCCTGGCTGAGGGACTCCGGCAGGTCCTGGCTGAGGGACTCCGGCAGGTCCGGGCTGAGTGGCAGCTCTGGACTGTAGGGCAGCTCCGGACTGTAGGGCAGCTCCGGACTGTAGGGCAGCTCCGGACTGTAGGGCAGCTCCTGACTGTAGGGCAGCTCCTGACTGGCGGGCAGCTCCTGACTGGTGGGCGTCTCTGGCAGCTCCTGACTGGCGGGCGTCTCTGGCAGCTCCTGACTGGCGGGCGTCTCTGGCAGCTCCTGACTGGCGGGCGTCTCTGGCAGCTCCTGACTGGCGGGCGTCTCTGGCAGCTCCTGACTGGCGGGCGTCTCTGGCAGCTCCTGACTGGCGGGCGTCTCTGGCAGCTCCTGACTGGCGGGCGTCTCTGGCAGCTCCTGACTGGCGGACGGCTCTAGCGGCTCCTGACTGACGGACGGCTCTACTGGCTCGGGACAGACGGGCGGCTCTAATGGCTCGTGGCAGACGGCTGACTCAGATGGCGCTGGGCAGACAGATGGCTCAGACGGCGCTGGGCAGACAGATGGCTCAGACGGCGCTGGGCAGACAGATGGCTCAGACGGCGCTGGGCAGACAGATGGCTCAGACGGCGCTGGGCAGACAGATGGCTCAGACGGCGCTGGGCAGACAGATGGCTCAGACGGCGCTGGGCAGACAGATGGCTCAGACGGAGCTGGGCAGACGGGCCGTTCAGGCACCGCTGGGCAGACGGCAGACTCTGGCCGGCTGAGACGCACTATAGGCCTGGTGCGTGGTACCGGAACTGGAGGTACCGGGCTGAGGGCACGCACCTCAGGGCGAGTGCGGGGAACAGGAACAGGGCACACTGGACTCTCGTGGCGCACTCTAGGCCTGGTGCGTGGTACCGGAACTGGAGGTACCGGGCTGAGGGCACGCACCTCAGGGCGAGTGCGGGGAGAAGGAACAGTGCGTCCAGGGCTCTGGAGACGCACAGGAGGCTTGGTGCGTGGTGCCGGAACTGGAGGCACCGGGCTGGAGACACGCACCATAGGGAGAGTACGTGGAAGAGGAACAGGGCTCTGGAGATGCACTGGAAGCCTGGTGCGTGGTGTAGGCACTGGTGGTACTGAGCTGGGGTGGGAAGGTGGCACCGGATATACCGGACCGTGAAGGAGGACACGTGCTCTTGAGCACCGAGCCTCCCCAACCTTACCAGGTTGAATGGACCCCGTAGCCCTGCCAGTGCGGCGAGGTGGAATAGCCCGCACTGGGCTATGCAGGCGAACCGGGGACACCACCTGTAAGGCTGGTGCCATGTACGCCGGCCCGAGGAGACGTACTGGAGGCCAGATACGTTGGGCCGGCTTCATGGCATCCGGCTCGATGCCCAACCTAGCCCTCCCAGTGCGGCAAGGTGGAATAGCCCGCACTGGGTTAAGCACGCGTACTGGGGACACCGTGCGCTTTACCGCATAACACGGTGTCTGACCAGTACGACGCCCTCTCACTCCACGGCAAGCCCGGGGAGTTGGCTCAGGTATCCTACCTGGCTTCGCCACACTCCCCTTTAGCCCCCCCCCAAGAAATTTTTGGGTGAGCCTCTCGGGCTTCCAGCCTCTCATACGTGCTGCCTCCTCATACCAGCGCTCCTGGGCTGTGGCTGCCTCCTTCTCCTCCCGAGAGCGGCGATTCACACCAACCTTAGCCCAGGGTCCTTCTCCATTGAATATTTGTTCCCAACTCCATTCCTCTTCTCTCCATTGCTTTAGTTCCTTTCCTCCGGCTCCAATCCGCTTGGTCCTGTTGTGGTGGGTGTTTCTGTTAAGGCAGTCAATGTTGTTCTCCTCCTCAGACGAGGAGGAGCATGGATCGGACCAAGATGCGGATTGGTAATTGTACATGTTTAATGTAAAAACACAAGAAAACACTACAAAATACAAAACAACAAACGTGACTAACCTCAAACAGTCCTGTGTGGCCCAAACACTAACACAGGAAACAAACACCCACAAAACACCAGTGAAACCCTGGCTGCCTTTGTATGACTCTCAATTAGAGACAAACAATGCACACCTGTCTCTAATTGAGAATCATACCAGGCCGAACACAAAACCCCACATAGAAATACAAACATAGACAAACCCACCCAACTCACGCCCTGACCAACTAAAATGAATACAAAACAAAGGAAAACAGGTCAGGAACGTGACAATAATAGTAGAGAGAATTAATTATTTCAGGTTTTATTTCTTTCATCACATCCCCAGTGGGTCAGAAGTTTACATAGAGTCAATTAGTATTTGGTAGCATTGCCTTTAAATTGTTTAACTTGGGTCAAATGTTTCGGTTAGCCTTCCACAAGCTTCCCACAATAAGTTGGGTGAATTTTGGCCCATTCCTTCTGACAGAACTGGTGTAACTGAGTCGGGTTTGTAGGCCTCCTTGCTCGCACACACCTTTTCAGTTCTGCCCACAAATGTTCTATAAGGTCGAGGTCAGGGCTTTGTGATGGCCACTCCAACACCTTTGGAAGTATACTTGGGGTCATTGTCCATTTGGAAGTGTCACGATCGTGTGGCGGATTGATGGACCAAAACGCAGCTTTTGGAAAATAAGCCATCTTCTTTTATTGAAGAAGGCAAACGAAACACAAATACAAACTAACAAAACAACAAACGACCGTGAAGCTAAATAACGTTGTGCACTTACACACACTGGCTACAAACGTTCTGACATAGACAATTACTCACAACCAATGAGAGCCTATGGCTACCCTAAATAAGGCTCCCAATCAGAGACAACCGAAATCAGCTGTCTCTAATTGGGAACTCATTCAGGTAACCATAGACTCTCCTAGATAACTAAACATACATAGACAACGCTAGACATCTGAACTCAACACAAACCCATATACTACACCCCATAACCCCTTTACCATAGAAACACCCAAAACCAACAAAACATAAACATTCCCCATGTCACACCCTGACCTAACTAAAATAATAAAGAAAACAAAGAATACTAAGGCCAGGGCGTGACATAACCCCCCCCCTTAAGGTGCGAACTCCGGGCGCACCATTACACAGTCTAGGGGAGGGTCTGGGTGGGCTTCCATCCACGGTGGCGGCTCCGGCTCAGGTTGTGGTCCCCACGTCACCACAGTCCCTAACCACCTCCTAGGCCTCCTCCAAATGACCCCCCTCCACATTAACCACACTGCATTAAGGGGCAGTTCCGGACTAAGGGGCAGTACCAGGGTAAGGGGCAGTACCAGGGTCAGAGGCAGCTCCGAACAAAGGGCCAGTACCAGGGTAAGGGGCAGTACCAGGGTAAGGGGCAGCACCAGGGTAAGGGGCAGTACCAGGGTAAGGGGCAGCACCAGGGTAAGGGGCAGCACCAGGGTAAGGGGCAGCACCAGGGTAAGGGGCAGCACCAGGGTAAGGGGCAGCTCCGGACTGAGGAATGGCAGCTCCGGACTGAGGAATGGCAGCTCCGGACTGAGGGACTGCAGCTCCGGACTGAGGGACGGCCCATGGCTGGCTGACGGATCTGGCTGCTCATGGCTGGCTGACGGATCTGGCTGCTCATGGCTAGCTGACGGATCTGGCTGCTCATGGCTAGCTGACGGATCTGGCTGCTCATGGCTAGCTGACGGATCTGGCTGCTCATGGCTAGCTGACGGATCTGGCTGCTCATGGCTAGCTGACGGATCTGGCTGCTCAAGGCTAGCTGACGGATCTGGCTGCTCATGGCTAGCTGACGGATCTGGCTGCTCATGGCTGGCTGACGGATCTGGCTGCTCATGGCTGGCTGACGGATCTGGCTGCTCATGGCTGGCTGACGGATCTGGCTGCTCATGGCTAGCTGACGGATCTGGCTGCTCATGGCTAGCTGACGGATCTGGCTGCTCATGGCTGGCTGACGGATCTGGCTGCTCATGGCTGGCTGACGGATCTGGCTGCTCATGGCTGGCTGACGGATCTGGCTGCTCATGGCTGGCTGACGGATCTGGCTGCTCATGGCTGGCTGACTGATCTGGCTGCTCCTGTCTGGTTGGCGGCTCTGGCAGATCCTGTCTGGTTGGCGGCTCTGGCAGATCCTGTCTGGTTGGCGGCTCTGGCAGATCCTGTCTGACGGACGGCTCTAGCGGCTCCTGTCTGGCTGGCGGCTCTAGCGGCTCCTGTCTGGCGGGCGGCTCAGTGGGCTCATGGCAGACGGGCGGCTTTGCAGGCTCATGGCAGACGGGCGGCTTTGCAGGCTCATTGCAGACGGATGGCTCAGATGGCGCTGGGGAGACGGATGGCTCAGATGGCGCTGGGGAGACGGATGGCTCAGATGGCGCTGGGGAGACGGGCAGTTCAGTCATCGCTGTGCAGACGGCAGACTCCTGCCGGCTGAGGCGCACTGTAGGCCTGGTGCGTGGTGCCGGGACTGGTGGAACCGGGCTGGGGACACGCATCTCAGGGCTAGTGCGGGGAGAAGGCACAGGGCATACTGGACCCTGGAGACGCACATTAGGCCTAGTGCGTGGTTCCGGCACTGGTGGTATCGGGCTGGGAACACGCATCTCAGGGCTAGTGCGGGGAGAAGGAACAGGGCATACTGGACCCTGGAGACGCACATTAGGCCTAGTGCGTGGTGCCGGAACTGGTGGTACCGGGCTAGGGACACGCATCTCAAGGCTAGTGCGGGGAGCAACAACAGGGCACACTGGACTCTCAAGGCGTACTATAGGCCTTGTGCGTGGTACCGGTACTGGTGGTACCGGGCTGAGGACCCGCACATCAGGGCGAGTACGGGGAGAAGGAACAGTGCGTACAGGACTCTGGAGACACACAGAGGGCTTGGTGCGTGGTGTAGGCACTGGTGGTAATGTGCTGGAGACACGCACCACAGGGCTAGTACGTGGAGGAAGAACAGGGCTCTGGAGACACCCAGGAAGCTTGATGCGTGGTGTAGGCACTGGTGGTAATGGGCTGGAAACACGCACCTCAAAGCTAGTGCGGGGAGCAGGAACAGTGCGTAAAGGGCTCTGGGAACGCACCTTAGACCTAGTGCTTGGTGCCGGAACTAGTGGTACAGGGCTGGGGACATGCATCTCAGGATGAGTGCAAAAAGTAGGAACAGGACACACCGGGTTGTGAAGGTGTACTGGAGACCTGGTGTGTATAGCCGGCATCAAATGTTCCGGAATTTTAACACAAGTTTCAGGCTGAGTACGAGGAACTGACACAGGTGGCATCGGACAGCTAATACGCTCCTCAGGGAGAATGCATTGCATACTCTGCCAAACCAACAGCTCTCTCTCTTCACTCTCCTCCAATTTCGTCAACAACTCTTCGAATGTCTCATAATCTCCCCTTCGTTCACTCTCCTCCAATCTGTCCAATAACTCCTCGACCCACTCAGACTCACCCCTCAACTTCGCCGACTGCTCCAAGTGCCCCCCTCCAAAAAATTTTTTGTGCTGTCTCTTGGGCTTCCTCCCGTGTCGCCGTGCTGCCTCCATCTCTGCCTTGGGGCAGTGATATTCCCCTGGCTGTGACCAGGGTCCTCTCCCGTCTAGAATTTCCTCCCACGTCCAGGAGTCTTGACATTGCTGCTGTTGCTTTGTTTTCCGCTGCTTGGTCCGATGGTGAGTAATTCTGTCACGATCGTGTGGCGGATTGATGGACCAAAACGCAGCTTTTGGAAAATAAGCCATCTTCTTTTATTGAAGAAGGCAAACGAAACACAAATACAAACTAACAAAACAACAAACGACCGTGAAGCTAAATAACGTTGTGCACTTACACACACTGGCTACAAACGTTCTGACATAGACAATTACTCACAACCAATGAGAGCCTATGGCTACCCTAAATAAGGCTCCCAATCAGAGACAACCGAAATCAGCTGTCTCTAATTGGGAACTCATTCAGGTAACCATAGACTCTCCTAGATAACTAAACATACATAGACAACGCTAGACATCTGAACTCAACACAAACCCATATACTACACCCCATAACCCCTTTACCATAGAAACACCCAAAACCAACAAAACATAAACATTCCCCATGTCACACCCTGACCTAACTAAAATAATAAAGAAAACAAAGAATACTAAGGCCAGGGCGTGACAGGAAGACCCATTTGCAACCAAGCTTTAACTTCCTGACTGATGTCTTGAGATGTTGCTTCAATACATCCACGTAATTTTCCTCCCTCATAATTTTCCTTCCTTTTGTGAAGTGTACCAGTCCCTCCTGCAGCAAAGCACCCCCACAACATGATGCTGCCACCCCCGTGCTTCACGGTTGGGATGGTGTTCTTCGGCTTGCAAGCCTCCCCCTTTTCCCTCCAAACATAACAATGGTCATTATGACCAAACAGTTATATATTTGTTTCATCAGACCAGAGGACATTTCTCCAAAAAGTATGATGTTTGTCCCCACATTACCTGCAGGCTAACCTCGGTCGTCAGTTAAATTGTGTTTCATTACCTGCAGGCTAACCTTGGTCATCAGTTGAATTGTGTTTCATTACCTGCAGGCTAACCTCGGTCGTCAGTTGAATTGTGTTTCATTACCTGCAGGCTAACCTTGGTCATCAGTTGAATTGTGTTTCATTACCTGCAGGCTAACCTCGGTCGTCAGTTGAATTGTGTTTCATTACCTGCAGGCTAACCTTGGTCGTCAGTTGAATTGTGTTTCATTACCTGCAGGCTAACCTCGGTCGTCAGTTGAATTGTGTTTCATTACCTGCAGGCTAACCTTGGTCGTCAGTTGAATTGTGTTTCATTACCTGCAGGCTAACCTTGGTCGTCAGTTGAATTGTGTTTCATTACCTGCAGGCTAACCTTGGTCGTCAGTTGAATTGTGTTTCATTACCTGCAGGCTAACCTCGGTCGTCAGTTGAATTGTGTTTCATTACCTGCAGGCTAACCTTGGTCATCAGTTGAATTGTGTTTCATTACCTGCAGGCTAACCTTGGTCGTCAGTTGAATTGTGTTTCATTACCTGCAGGCTAACCTCGGTCGTCAGTTGAATTGTGTTTCATTACCTGCAGGCTAACCTCGGTCGTCAGTTGAATTGTGTTTCCTCCAACACGTAGTTGTGGCTGGCTTCCGAGTTCAGGGGAAGGGTCAAGTTTCGGGGGACGCATGACTCGACCTTCGCCTCCTGAGCCAGTTGGGGAGTTTCAGCGATAAGACAAGATCAAAACTGGGGAGAAATAGGTGGTGGAATTTAAAGAAGGAATAGTTTGAATGAACCAAAATGTCATTTTGAATCATACCAATCAGAAAAAGCCCTTCAGATGAACAACAGTGGCGTCCCACTTTCTCCAGCGATATGGCAGGAGCCTATCTCTTGTTTCTGGAAAGGACGACATCTCATGTAGGTGATGTAATGTCTGATGCTCAAAGGCAGCAACATCTCATCCAGCCTGTTGGCCAAACACTCTCTCTACTGTACACACACACACACTGTAGCTCTGTTGGAGACTAGTCCAGCCAAACCCACATAAATCCGGTCCACTAGAGACCAGAGCAGGTGAGTCCTCTTCCAGGTGTCACAGTGTCCTGCATGTCACTAACCCAGTTCAAATCAAATCAAATCAAATTTATTAGTCACATACACATGGTTAGCAGATGTTAATGCGAGTGTAGCGAAATGCTTGTGCTTCTAGTTCCGACAATGCAGTAATAACAACAAGTAATCTAACCTAACAATTCCGCAACTACTACCTTATACACGCAAGTGTAAAGGGATAAAGAATATGTACATAGAGATATATGAATGAGTGATGGTACAGACGGCATAGGCAAGGTGCAGTAGATGGTATAGAGTACGGTATATACCTATGAGATGAGTACTGTAGGGTATGTAAACATAAAGTGGCATAGTTTAAAGTGGCTAGTGGTACATGTATTACATAAAGATGGCAAGATGCAGTAGATGATATAGAGTACAGTATATACATATACATAAGAGATGTGTAATGTAGGGTATGTAAACATTATATTAGGTGGCATTGTTTAAAGTGGCTGGTGGTACATTTTTACATAATTTCCATCAATTCCCATTTTTAAGGTGGCTGGAGCTGAGTCAGTTTGTTGGCAGCGGCCGCTAAATGTTAGTGGTGGCTGTTTAACAGTCTGATGGCCTTGAGATAGAAGCTGTTTTTCAGTCTCTCGGTCCCTGCTTGGATGCACCTGTACTGACCTCGCCTTCTGGATGATAGCGGGGTGAACAGGTAGTGGCTTGGGTGGTTGTTGTCCTTGATGATCTTTATGGCCTTCCTGTGACATCGGGTGGTGTAGGTGTCCTGGAGGGCAGGTAGTTTGCCCCGGGTGATGCGTTCTGCCGACCTCACTACCCTCTGGAGAGCCTTACGGTTGTGTGCGGAGCAGTTGCCGTACCAGGCGGTGATACAGCCCGACAGGATGCTCTCGATTGTGCATCTGTAGAAGTTTGTGAGTGCTTTTGGTGACAAGCCGAATTTCTTCAGCCTCCTGAGGTTGAAGAGGCGCTGCTGCGCCTTCTTCACAACGCTGTCTGTGTGGGTGGACCAATTCAGTTTGTCCGTGATGTGTACACCGAGGAACTTAAAACTTTCCACCTTCTCCACTACTGACCCGTCGATGTGGATAGGGGGGAGCTCCCTCTGCTGTTTCATGAAGTCCACAATCATCTCCTTTGTTTTGTTGACGTTGAGTGTGAGGTTATTTTCCTGACACCACACTCCGAGGGCCCTCACCTCCTCCCTGTAGGCCGTCTCGTCGTTGTTGGTAATCAAGCCTACCACTGTAGTGTCGTCCGCAAACTTGATGATTGAGTTGGAGGCGTGCATGGCCACGCAGTCGTGGGTGAACAGGGAGTACAGGAGAGGGCTCAGAACGCACCCTTGTGGGGACCCAGTGTTGAGGATCAGCGGGGTGGAGATGTTGTTACCTACCCTCACCACCTGGGGGCGGCCCGTCAGGAAGTCCAGGACCCAGTTGCACAGGGCGGGGTCGAGGCCCAGGGTCTCGAGCTTGATGACGAGTTTGGAGGGTACTATGGTGTTAAATGCTGAGCTGTAGTCGATGAACAGCATTCTCACATAGGTATTCCTCTTGTCCAGATGGGTTAGGGCAGTGTGCAGTGTGGTTGCGATTGCGTCGTCTGTGGACCTATTGGGTCGGTAAGCAAATTGGAGTGGGTCTAGGGTGTCCGGTAGGGTGGAGGTGATATGGTCCTTGACTAGTCTCTCAAAGCACTTCATGATGACGGAAGTGAGTGCTACGGGGCGGTAGTCGTTTAGCTCAGTTACCTTAGCTTTCTTGGGAACAGGAACAATGGTGGCCCTCTTGAAGCATGTGGGAACAGCAGACCGGGCTAAGGATTGATTGAATATGTCCGTAAACACACCAGCCAGCTGGTCTGCGCATGCTCTGAGGACACGGCTGGGAATGCCGTCTGGGCCTGCAGCCTTGCGAGGGTTAACACGTTTAAATGTTTTACTCACCTCGGCTGCAGTGAAGGAGAGCCCACAGGTTTTGGTAGTGGGCCGTGTCAGTGGCACTGTATTATCCTCAAAGCGGGCAAAAAAGGTATTTAGCCTGTCTGGGAGCAAGACATCCTGATCCGCGACGGGGCTGCTTTTCTTTTTGTAATCCGTGATAGACTGTAGACCCTGCCACATACCCCTTGTGTCTGAGCTGTTGAATTGCGATTCAATTTTGTCTCTGTACTGGGACTTAGCCTGTTTAATAGCCTTGCGGAGAGAATAGCTACACTGTGTGTATTCGGTCATGTTTCCGGTCACCTTGCCCTGGTTAAAAGCAGTGGTTCGCGCTTTCAGTTTCACGCGAATGCTGCCGTTAATCCACGGTTTCTGGTTTGGGAATGTTTTAATCGTTGCTCTGGGTATGACATCGTCAATGCACTTCCTAATGAACTCGCTCACCGAATCTGCATATTCATCATTGTTGTTGTTGGACGCCGTGCGGAACATATTCCAATCCGCGTGATCAAAGCAGTCTTGAAGCGTGGATTCAGATTGGTCGGACCAGCGTTGAACAGACCTGAGCGCGGGAGCTTGTAGTTTTAATTTCTGTTTGTAGGCTGGAATCAACAAAATGGAGTCGTGGTCAGCTTTTCCGAAAGGAGGGCGGGGGAGGGCCTTATATGCGTCGCGGAAGTTAGTATAACAATGGTCCAGAGTTCTGCCAGCCCTGGTCGGACAATCGATGTGCTGATAGAATTTAGGGAGTTTTGTTTTTAGATTAGCCTTGTTAAAATCCCCAGCTACGATGAATGCAGCCTCAGGGTGCGTGGTTTCCAGTTTACAGAGAGTCAGATAGAGTTCGTTCAGGGCCATCGATGTGTCTGCTTGGGGGGGAATATATACGGCTGTGATTATGACCGAAGTGAATTCCCTTGGTAGATAATGCGGTCTACATTTGATTGTGAGGAGTTCTAGATCAGGTGAACAGAATGACTTTAGTTCCTGAGTGTTGTTATGATGGTCACACCACGTCTCGTTAATCATGAGGCATACCCCCCCGCCCCTCTTCTTACCAGAAAGATGTATGTTTCTGTCTGCGCGATGCGTGAAGAAACCAGCTGGCTGCACCGACTCCGTTAGCGTCTTTTCAGTTAGCCATGTTTCCGTGAAGCAGAGCACGTTGCAATCCCTGATGTCTCTCTCGAATGTTACCCGTGCTCGGATTTCATCGACCTTATTCTCAAGAGACTGGACATTGGCGAGTAGTATGCTAGGGAGTGGAGCGCGATGTGCTCGTCTCCGAAGCCTGACCAGGAGACTGCTACGTTTGCCCCTTTTTTGGCGTCGTGTAGCTTCGCCGGCTGGGATCAGGTCCATTGTATTGGGTGGAAGGCAAGACACTGGATCCGTTTCGGGAAAGTCATATTCCTGGTAGGAAGGGTGGTTAGTTGACGTTAATCGTATATTCAGTAGTTCCTCCCGGCTGTATGTAATGAAACTTAAGATCACCCGGGGTACCAATGTAAGAAATAACACATAGAAAAACAAAATACTGCATATTTTCCAAGGAACGCGAAGCGAGGCAGCCATCCTGTTCGGCGCCGGAAGTTCCAGTTACAACTGGAACAAGGTGCACGCATATATGCATGCACACACACACACACACACACACACACACACACACACACACACACACACACACACACACACACACACACACACACACACACACACACACACACACACACACACACACACACACAAACTACTCCTGTCACAGTACCTCCTGTCACAAACACACAGACACACCTTGTCAGGCCAAGTTTCACTGCAGAGAGAATGAAGATATCAGTTACAGTATAGCTGACTAATCTATTTATTGATCAGATTAACTGAATGGTGTATTACTACTACAGTCTGGTGTATTACTACTACTACTTCTGAAGCAGCGTCCCGTCTGTTTGACGGTCTCTCTCTCCTTCTCTCCTGAAACAGCGTCCCGTCTGTTTGGCGGTCTCTCTCTCCTTCTCTCCTGAAGCAGCGTCCCGTCTGTTTGGCGGTCTCTCTCTCCTTCTCTCCTGAAGCAGCGTCCCGTCTGTTTGGCGGTCTCTCTCTCCTTCTCTCCTGAAGCAGCGTCCCGTCTGTTTGGCGGTCTCTCTCTCCTTCTCTCCTGAAGCAGCGTCCCGTCTGTTTGGCGGTCTCTCTCTCCTTCTCTCCTGAAGCAGCGTCCCGTCTGTTTGGCGGTCTCTCTCTCCTTCTCTCCTGAAGGAGCGTCCCGTCTGTTTGGCGGTCTCTCTCTCCTTCTCTCCTGAAGCAGCGTCCCGTCTGTTTGGCGGTCTCTCTCTCCTTCTCTCCTGAAGCAGCGTCCCGGCTGTTTGGCGGTCTCTCTCTCCTTCTCTCCTGAAGCAGCGTCCCGTCTGTTTGGCGGTCTCTCTCTCCTTCTCTCCTGAAGCAGCGTCCCGTCTGTTTGGCAGTCTCTCTCTCCTTCTCTCCTGAAGCAGCGTCCCGTCTGTTTGGCGGACTCTCTCTCTCCTTCTCTCCTGAAGCAGCGTCCCGTCTGTTTGGCGGTCTCTCTCTCCTTCTCTTCTGAAGCAGCGTCCCGTCTGTTTGGCGGTCTCTCTCTCCTTCTCTCCTGAAGCAGCGTCCCGTCTGTTTGGCGGTCTCTCTCTCCTTCTCTCCCGAAGCAGCGGCCCGTCTGTTTGGCGGTCTCTCTCTCCTTCTCTCCTGAAGCAGCGTCCCGTCTGTTTGGCGGTCTCTCTCTCCTTCTCTCCCGAAGCAGCGTCCCGTCTGTTTGGTGGTCTCTCTCCTTCTCTCCTGAAGCAGCGTCCCGTCTGTTTGGCGGTCTCTCTCTCCTTCTCTCCTGAAGCAGCGGCCCGTCTGTTTGGCGGTCTCTCTCTCCTTCTCTCCTGAAGCAGCGTCCCGTCTGTTTGGCGGTCTCTCTCTCCTCCTCTCCTGAAGCAGCGGTATGTCTGTTTGGCGGTCTCTCTCTCCTTCTCTCCTGAAGCAGCGTCCCGTCTGTTTGGCGGTCTCTCTCTCCTTCTCTCCTGAAGCAACGTCCCGTCTGTTTGGCGGTCTCTCTCTCCTTCTCTTCTGAAGCAGCGTCCCGTCTGTTTGGCGGTCTCTCTCTCCTTCTCTCCTGAAGCAGCGTCCCGTCTGTTTGGCGGTCTCTCTCTCCTTCTCTCCTGAAGCAGCGGTATGTCTGTTTGGCGGTCTCTCTCTCCTTCTCTCCTGAAGCAGCGTCCCGTCTGTTTGGCGGTCTCTCTCTCCTTCTCTCCTGAAGCAACGTCCCGTCTGTTTGGCGGTCTCTCTCTCCTTCTCTTCTGAAGCAGCGTCCCGTCTGTTTGGCGGTCTCTCTCTCCTTCTCTCCCGAAGCAGCGTCCCGTCTGTTTGGCGGTATCTCTCTCTCCTTCTCTCCTGAAGCAGCGTCCCGTCTGTTTGGCGGTCTCTCTCTCCTTCTCTCCTGAAGCAGCGTCCCGTCTGTTTGGCGGTCTCTCTCTCCTTCTCTCCTGAATCAGCGTCCCGTCTGTTTGGCGGTCTCTCTCTCCTTCTCTCCTGAAGCAGCGTCCCGTCTGTTTGGCGGTCTCTCTCTCCTTCTCTCCTGAAGCAGCGTCCCGTCTGTTTGGCGGTCTCTCTCTCCTTCTCTCCTGAAGCAGCGTCCCGTCTGTTTGGCGGTCTCTCTCTCCTTCTCTCCTGAAGCAGCGTCCCGTCTGTTTGGCGGTCTCTCTCTCCTTCTCTCCTGAAGCAGCGTCCCGTCTGTTTGGCGGTCTCTCTCTCCTTCTCTCCTGAAGCAGCGTCCCGTCTGTTTGGCGGTCTCTCTCTCCTTCTCTCCTGAAGCAGCGTCCCGTCTGTTTGGCGGTCTCTCTCTCCTTCTCTCCTGAAGCAGCGGCCCGTCTGTTTGGCGCTCTCTCTCCTTCTCTCCTGAAGCAGCGTCCCGTCTGTTTGGCGGTCTCTCTCTCCTTCTCTCCTGAAGCAACGTCCCGTCTGTTTGGCGGTATCTCTCTCCTTCTCTCCTGAAGCAGCGTCCCGTCTGTTTGGCGGTCTCTCTCTCCTTCTCTCCTGAAGTAGCGTCCCGTCTGTTTGGCGGTCTCTCTCCTTCTCTCCTGAAGCAGCGGCCCGTCTGTTTGACGGTCTCTCTCTCCTTCTCTCCTGAAGCAGCGACCCGTCTGTTTGGCGGTCTCTCTCTCCTTCTCTCCTGAAGCAGCGTCCCGTCTGTTTGACGGTTTCTCTCTCCTTCTCTCCTGAAGCAGCGTCCCGTCTTTTTGGCGGTCTCTCTCTCCTTCTCTCCTGAAGCAGCGTCCCGTCTGTTTGACGGTCTCTCTCTCCTTCTCTCCTGAAGCAGCGTCCCGTCTGTTTAGCGGTCTCTCTCTCCTTCTCTCCTGAAGCAGAGTCCCGTCTGTTTGGCGGTATCTCTCTCCTTCTCTCCTGAAGCAGCGTCCCGTCTGTTTGGCGGTCTCTCTCTCCTTCTCTCCTGAAGCAGAGTCCCGTCTGTTTGGCGGTCTCTCTCTCCTTCTCTCCTGAAGCAGAGTCCCGTCTGTTTGGCGGTATATCTCTCCTTCTCTCCTGAAGCAGCGTCCCGTCTGTTTGGCGGTCTCTCTCTCCTTCTCTCCTGAAGCAGAGTCCCGTCTGTTTGGCGGTCTCTCTCTCCTTCTCTCCTGAAGTAGCGTCCCGTCTGTTTGGCGGTCTCTCTCTCCTTCTCTCCTGAAGCAGCGTCCCGTCTGTTTGGCGGTCTCTCTCTCCTTCTCTCCTGAAGCAGCGTCCCGTCTGTTTGGCGGTCTCTCTCTACCTCTCTCCTGAAGCAGCGGCCCGTCTGTTTGGCGGTCTCTCTCTCCTTCTCTCCTGAAGCAGCGTCCCGTCTGTTTGGCGGTCTCTCTCTCCTTCTCTCCTGAAGCAGCGGCCCGTCTGTTTGGCGGTCTCTTTCTCCTTCTCTCCTGAAGCAGCGGCCCGTCTGTTTGACGGTCTCTCTCTCCTTCTCTCCTGAAGCAGCGTCCCGTCTGTTTGGCGGTCTCTCTCTCCTTCTCTCCTGAAGCAGCGGCCCGTCTGTTTGGCGGTCTCTCTCTCCTTCTCTCCTGAAGCAGCGGCCCGTCTGTTTGGCGGTCTCTTTCTCCTTCTCTCCTGAAGCAGCGGCCCGTCTGTTTGACGGTCTCTCTCTCCTTCTCTCCTGAAGCAGCGTCCCGTCTGTTTGGCGGTCTCTCTCTCCTTCTCTCCTGAAGCAGCGGCCCGTCTGTTTGGCGGTCTCTCTCTCCTTTTCTCCTGAAGCAGCGTCCCGTCTGTTTGGCGGTCTCTCTCTCCTTCTCTCCTGAAGCAGCGTCCCGTCTGTTTGGCGGTCTCGCTCTCCTTCTCTCCTGAAGCAGCGTCCCGTCTGTTGGGCGGTCTCTCTCTCCTTCTCTCCTGAAGCAGCGTCCCGTCTGTTTGGCGGTCTCTCTCTCCTTCTCTCATGAAGCAGCGTCCCGTCTGTTTGGCGGTCTCTCTCTCCTTCTCTCCTGAAGCAGCGTCCCGTCTGTTTTGACGGTCTCTCTCTCCTTCTCTCCTGAAGCAGCGGCCCGTCTGTTTGGCGGTCTCTTTCTCCTTCTCTCCTGAAGCAGCGGCCCGTCTGTTTGACGGTCTCTCTCTCCTTCTCTCCTGAAGCAGCATCCCGTCTGTTTGGCGGTCTCTCTCTCCTTCTCTCCTGAAGCAGCGTCCCGTCTGTTGGGCGGTCTCTCTCTCCTTCTCTCCTGAAGCAGCGTCCCGTCTGTTTGGCGGTCTCTCTCTCCTTCTCTCCTGAAGCAGCGTCCCGTCTGTTTGGCGGTCTCTCTCTCTAATTCTCTCCTGAAGCAGCGGCCCGTCTGTTTGGCGGTCTCTCTCTAATTCTCTCCTGAAGCAGCGTCCCGTCTGTTTGGCGGTCTCTCTCTCCTTCTCTCCTGAAGCAGCGTCCCGTCTGTTTGGCGGTCTCTCTCTAATTCTCTCCTGAAGCAGCGGCCCGTCTGTTTGGCGGTCACTCTCTCCTTCTCTCCTGAAGCAGCGTCCCGTCTGTTTGGCGGTCTCTCTCTCCTTCTCTCCTGAAGCAGCGTCCCGTCTGTTTGGCGGTCTCTCTCTCCTTCTCTCCTGAAGCAGCGGCCCGTCTGTTTGGCGGTCTCTCTCCTTCTCTCCTAAAGCAGCGGCCCGTCTGTTTGGCGGTCTCTCTCTCCTTCTCTCCTGAAGCAGCGGCCCGTCTGTTTGGCGGTCTCTCTCTCCTTCTCTCCTGAAGCAGCGGCCCGTCTGTTTGGCGGTTTTTCTCTCTAATTCGCTCTTTTAGCAGCGGCCCGTCTGTTTGGCGGTCTCTCTCTCCTTCTCTCCTGAAGCAGCGGCTCGTCTGTTTGGCGGTCTCTCTCTCTAATTCTCTCCTGAAGCAGCGTTCCGTCTGTTTGGCGGTCTCTCTCTCCTTCTCTCCTGAAGCAGCGTCCCGTCTGTTTGGCGGTCTCTCTCTAATTCTCTCCTGAAGCAGCGGCCCGTCTGTTTGGCGGTCTCTCTCTCCTCTCCTGAAGCAGCGGCCAGTCTGTTTGGCGGTCTCTCTCTCCTTCTCTCCTGAAGCAGCGGCCCGTCTGTTTGGCGGTCTCTCTCTCTAATTCTCTCCTGAAGCAGCGGCCCGTCTGTTTGGCGGTCTCTCTCTCCTTCTCTCCTGAAGCAGCGTCCCGTCTGTTTGGCGGTCTCTCTCTCCTTCTCTTCTGAAGCAGCGGCCCGTCTGTTTGGCGGTCTCTCTCCTTCTCTCCTGAAGCAGGGTCCCGTCTGTTTGGCGGTCTCTCTCTCCTTCTCTCCTGAAGCAGCATCCCGTCTGTTTGGCGGTCTCTCTCTCTAATTCTCTCCTGAAGCAGCGGCCCGTCTGTTTGGCGGTCTCTCTCTCCTTCTCTCCTGAAGCAGCGTCCCGTCTGTTTGGCGGTCTCTCTCCTTCTCTCCTGAAGCAGCGTCCCGTCTGTTTGGCGGTCTCTCTCTCCTTCTCTCCTGAAGCAGCGTCCCGTCTGTTTGGCGGTCTCTCTCTCCTTCTCTCCTGAAGCAGCGTCCCGTCTGTTTGGCGGTCTCTCTCTCTAATTCTCTCCTGAAGCAGCGGCCCGTCTGTTTGGCGGTCTCTCTCTCCTTCTCTCCTGAAGCAGCGGCTCGTCTGTTTGGCGGTCTCTCTCTCTAATTCTCTCCTGAAGCATCGTCCCGTTTGTTTGGCGGTCTCTCTCTCCTTCTCTCCTGAAGCAGCGTCCCGTCTGTTTGGCGGTCTCTCTCTCTCCTTCTCTCCTGAAGCAGCGTCCCGTCTGTTTGGTGGTCTCTCTCTCCTTCTCTCCTGAAGCAGCGTCCCGTCTGTTTGGCGGTCTCTCTCTAATTCTCTCCTGAAGCAGCGGCCCATCTGTTTGGCGGTCTCTCTCTCCTTCTCTCCTGAAGCAGCGTCCCGTCTGTTTGGCGGTCTCTCTCTCCTTCTCTCCTGAAGCAGCGGCCCGTCTGTTTGGCGGTCTCTTTCTCCTTCTCTCCTGAAGCAGCGGCCCGTCTGTTTGACGGTCTCTCTCTCCTTCTCTCCTGAAGCAGCGTCCCGTCTGTTTGGCGGTCTCTCTCTCTAATTCTCTCCTGAAGCAGCGTCCCGTCTGTTTGGCGGTCTCTCTCTCCTTCTCTCCTGAAGCAGCGGCTCGTCTGTTTGGCGGTCTCTCTCTCTAATTCTCTCCTGAAGCAGCGTCCCGTCTGTTTGGCGGTCTCTCTCTCCTTCTCTCCTGAAGCAGCGTCCCGTCTGTTTTGCGGTCTCTCTCTAATTCTCTCCTGAAGCAGCGGCCCGTCTGTTTGGCGGTCTCTCTCTCCTTCTCTCCTGAAGCAGCGGCCCGTCTGTTTGGCGGTGTCTCTCTCCTTCTCTCCTGAAGCAGCGGCCCGTCTGTTTGGCGGTCTCTCTCTCTAATTCTCTCCTGAAGCAGCGGCCCGTCTGTTTGGCGGTCTCTCTCTCCTTCTCTCCTGAAGCAGCGGCCCGTCTGTTTGGCGGTCTCTCTCTCCTTCTCTCCTGAAGCAGCGTCCGGTCTGTTTGGCGGTCTCTCTCTCCTTCTCTCCTGAAGCAGCGGCCTGTCTGTTTGGCGTTCTCTCTCTCCTTCTCTCCTGAAGCAGCGTCCCGTCTGTTTGCCGGTCTCTCTCTAGTTCTCTCCTGAAGCAGCGTCCCGTCTGTTTGGTGGTCTCTCTTTCCTTCTCTCCTGAAGCAGCGTCCCGTCTGTTTGGCGGTCTCTCTCTCCTTCTCTCCTGAAGCAGCGGCCCGTCTGTTTGGCGGTCTCTCTCTTTAATTTTCTCCTGAAGCAGCAGCACGTCTGTTTGGCGGTCTCTCTCTCTAATTCTCGCCTGAAGCAGCGGCCCGTCTGTTTGGCGGTCTCTCCCTCCTTCTCTCCTGAAGCAGCGTCCCGTCTGTTTGGCGGTCTCTCTCTCTAATTCTCTCCTGATGCAGCGTCCCGTCTGTTTGGTGGTCTCTCTCTCCTTCTCTCCTGAAGCAGCGTCCCGTCTGTTTGGCGGTCTCTCTCTTCTTCTCTCCTGAAGCACCGTCCCGTCTGTTTGGCGGTCTCTCTCTCCTTCTCTCCTGAAGCAGCGGCCCGTCTGTTTGGCGGTCTCTCTCTCCTTCTCTCCTGAAGCAGCGTCCCGTCTGTTTGGCGGTCTCTCTCTCCTTCTCTCCTGAAGCAGCGTCCCGTCTGTTTGGCGGTCTCTCTCTCCTTCTCTCCTGAAGCAGCGTCCCGTCTGTTTGGCGGTCTCTCTCTCCTTCTCTCCTGAAGCAGAGGCCCGTCTGTTTGGCGGTATCTCTCTCCTTCTCTCCTGAAGCAGCGTCCCATCTGTTTGGCGGTCTCTCTCTCCTTCTCTCCTGAAGCAGCGTCCCGTCTGTTTGGCGGTCTCTCTCTCCTTCTCTCCTGAGGCAGAGTCCCGTCTGTTTGGCGGTCTCTCTCTCCTTCTCTCCTGAAGCAGCGGCCCGTCTGTTTGGCGGTCTCTCTCTCCTTCTCTCCTGAAGCAGCGTCCCGTCTGTTTGACGGTCTCTCTCTCCTTCTCTCCTGAAGCAGCGTCCCGTCTGTTTAGCGGTCTCTCTCTCCTTCTCTCCTGAAGCAGAGTCCCGTCTGTTTGGCGGTATCTCTCTCCTTCTCTCCTGAAGCAGCGTCCCGTCTGTTTGGCGGTCTCTCTCTCCTTCTCTCCTGAAGCAGAGTCCTGTCTGTTTGGCGGTCTCTCTCTCCTTCTCTCCTGAAGCAGAGTCCCGTCTGTTTGGCGGTATATCTCTCCTTCTCTCCTGAAGCAGCGTCCCGTCTGTTTGGCGGTCTCTCTCTCCTTCTCTCCTGAAGCAGAGTCCCGTCTGTTTGGCGGTCTCTCTCTCCTTCTCTCCTGAAGTAGCGTCCCGTCTGTTTGGCGGTCTCTCTCTCCTTCTCTCCTGAAGCAGCGTCCCGTCTGTTTGGCGGTCTCTCTCTCCTTCTCTCCTGAAGCAGCGTCCCGTCTGTTTGGCGGTATCTCTCTCCTTCTCTCCTGAAGCAGCGTCCCGTCTGTTTGGCGGTCTCTCTCTCCTTCTCTCCTAAAGCAGTGTCCCGTCTGTTTGGCGGTCTCTCTCTCCTTCTCTCCTGAAGCAGCGGCCCGTCTGTTTGACGGTCTCTCTCTCCTTCTCTCCTGAAGCAGCGTCCCGTCTGTTTGGCGGTCTCTCTCTCCTTCTCTCCTGAAGCAGCGGCCCGTCTGTTTGGCGGTCTCTTTCTCCTTCTCTCCTGAAGCAGCGGCCCGTCTGTTTGACGGTCTCTCTCTCCTTCTCTCCTGAAGCAGCGTCCCGTCTGTTTGGCGGTCTCTCTCTCCTTCTCTCCTGAAGCAGCGGCCCGTCTGTTTGGCGGTCTCTCTCTCCTTCTCTCCTGAAGCAGCGGCCCGTCTGTTTGGCGGTCTCTTTCTCCTTCTCTCCTGAAGCAGCGGCCCGTCTGTTTGACGGTCTCTCTCTCCTTCTCTCCTGAAGCAGCGTCCCGTCTGTTTGGCGGTCTCTCTCTCCTTCTCTCCTGAAGCAGCGGCCCGTCTGTTTGGCGGTCTCTCTCTCCTTTTCTCCTGAAGCAGCGTCCCGTCTGTTTGGCGGTCTCTCTCTCCTTCTCTCCTGAAGCAGCGTCCCGTCTGTTTGGCGGTCTCGCTCTCCTTCTCTCCTGAAGCAGCGTCCCGTCTGTTGGGCGGTCTCTCTCTCCTTCTCTCCTGAAGCAGCGTCCCGTCTGTTTGGCGGTCTCTCTCTCCTTCTCTCATGAAGCAGCGTCCCGTCTGTTTGGCGGTCTCTCTCTCCTTCTCTCCTGAAGCAGCGTCCCGTCTGTTTTGACGGTCTCTCTCTCCTTCTCTCCTGAAGCAGCGGCCCGTCTGTTTGGCGGTCTCTTTCTCCTTCTCTCCTGAAGCAGCGGCCCGTCTGTTTGACGGTCTCTCTCTCCTTCTCTCCTGAAGCAGCATCCCGTCTGTTTGGCGGTCTCTCTCTCCTTCTCTCCTGAAGCAGCGTCCCGTCTGTTGGGCGGTCTCTCTCTCCTTCTCTCCTGAAGCAGCGTCCCGTCTGTTTGGCGGTCTCTCTCTCCTTCTCTCCTGAAGCAGCGTCCCGTCTGTTTGGCGGTCTCTCTCTCTAATTCTCTCCTGAAGCAGCGGCCCGTCTGTTTGGCGGTCTCTCTCTAATTCTCTCCTGAAGCAGCGTCCCGTCTGTTTGGCGGTCTCTCTCTCCTTCTCTCCTGAAGCAGCGTCCCGTCTGTTTGGCGGTCTCTCTCTAATTCTCTCCTGAAGCAGCGGCCCGTCTGTTTGGCGGTCACTCTCTCCTTCTCTCCTGAAGCAGCGTCCCGTCTGTTTGGCGGTCTCTCTCTCCTTCTCTCCTGAAGCAGCGTCCCGTCTGTTTGGCGGTCTCTCTCTCCTTCTCTCCTGAAGCAGCGGCCCGTCTGTTTGGCGGTCTCTCTCCTTCTCTCCTAAAGCAGCGGCCCGTCTGTTTGGCGGTCTCTCTCTCCTTCTCTCCTGAAGCAGCGGCCCGTCTGTTTGGCGGTCTCTCTCTCCTTCTCTCCTGAAGCAGCGGCCCGTCTGTTTGGCGGTTTTTCTCTCTAATTCGCTCTTTAAGCAGCGGCCCGTCTGTTTGGCGGTCTCTCTCTCCTTCTCTCCTGAAGCAGCGGCTCGTCTGTTTGGCGGTCTCTCTCTCTAATTCTCTCCTGAAGCAGCGTTCCGTCTGTTTGGCGGTCTCTCTCTCCTTCTCTCCTGAAGCAGCGTCCCGTCTGTTTGGCGGTCTCTCTCTAATTCTCTCCTGAAGCAGCGGCCCGTCTGTTTGGCGGTCTCTCTCTCCTCTCCTGAAGCAGCGGCCAGTCTGTTTGGCGGTCTCTCTCTCCTTCTCTCCTGAAGCAGCGGCCCGTCTGTTTGGCGGTCTCTCTCTCTAATTCTCTCCTGAAGCAGCGGCCCGTCTGTTTGGCGGTCTCTCTCTCCTTCTCTCCTGAAGCAGCGTCCCGTCTGTTTGGCGGTCTCTCTCTCCTTCTCTTCTGAAGCAGCGGCCCGTCTGTTTGGCGGTCTCTCTCCTTCTCTCCTGAAGCAGGGTCCCGTCTGTTTGGCGGTCTCTCTCTCCTTCTCTCCTGAAGCAGCATCCCGTCTGTTTGGCGGTCTCTCTCTCTAATTCTCTCCTGAAGCAGCGGCCCGTCTGTTTGGCGGTCTCTCTCTCCTTCTCTCCTGAAGCAGCGTCCCGTCTGTTTGGCGGTCTCTCTCCTTCTCTCCTGAAGCAGCGTCCCGTCTGTTTGGCGGTCTCTCTCTCCTTCTCTCCTGAAGCAGCGTCCCGTCTGTTTGGCGGTCTCTCTCTCCTTCTCTCCTGAAGCAGCGTCCCGTCTGTTTGGCGGTCTCTCTCTCTAATTCTCTCCTGAAGCAGCGGCCCGTCTGTTTGGCGGTCTCTCTCTCCTTCTCTCCTGAAGCAGCGGCTCGTCTGTTTGGCGGTCTCTCTCTCTAATTCTCTCCTGAAGCATCGTCCCGTTTGTTTGGCGGTCTCTCTCTCCTTCTCTCCTGAAGCAGCGTCCCGTCTGTTTGGCGGTCTCTCTCTCTCCTTCTCTCCTGAAGCAGCGTCCCGTCTGTTTGGTGGTCTCTCTCTCCTTCTCTCCTGAAGCAGCGTCCCGTCTGTTTGGCGGTCTCTCTCTAATTCTCTCCTGAAGCAGCGGCCCATCTGTTTGGCGGTCTCTCTCTCCTTCTCTCCTGAAGCAGCGTCCCGTCTGTTTGGCGGTCTCTCTCTCCTTCTCTCCTGAAGCAGCGGCCCGTCTGTTTGGCGGTCTCTTTCTCCTTCTCTCCTGAAGCAGCGGCCCGTCTGTTTGACGGTCTCTCTCTCCTTCTCTCCTGAAGCAGCGTCCCGTCTGTTTGGCGGTCTCTCTCTCTAATTCTCTCCTGAAGCAGCGGCCCGTCTGTTTGGCGGTCTCTCTCTCCTTCTCTCCTGAAGCAGCGGCTCGTCTGTTTGGCGGTCTCTCTCTCTAATTCTCTCCTGAAGCAGCGTCCCGTCTGTTTGGCGGTCTCTCTCTCCTTCTCTCCTGAAGCAGCGTCCCGTCTGTTTTGCGGTCTCTCTCTAATTCTCTCCTGAAGCAGCGGCCCGTCTGTTTGGCGGTCTCTCTCTCCTTCTCTCCTGAAGCAGCGGCCCGTCTGTTTGGCGGTGTCTCTCTCCTTCTCTCCTGAAGCAGCGGCCCGTCTGTTTGGCGGTCTCTCTCTCTAATTCTCTCCTGAAGCAGCGGCCCGTCTGTTTGGCGGTCTCTCTCTCCTTCTCTCCTGAAGCAGCGGCCCGTCTGTTTGGCGGTCTCTCTCTCCTTCTCTCCTGAAGCAGCGTCCGGTCTGTTTGGCGGTCTCTCTCTCCTTCTCTCCTGAAGCAGCGGCCTGTCTGTTTGGCGGTCTCTCTCTCCTTCTCTCCTGAAGCAGCGTCCCGTCTGTTTGCCGGTCTCTCTCTAGTTCTCTCCTGAAGCAGCGTCCCGTCTGTTTGGTGGTCTCTCTTTCCTTCTCTCCTGAAGCAGCGTCCCGTCTGTTTGGCGGTCTCTCTCTCCTTCTCTCCTGAAGCAGCGGCCCGTCTGTTTGGCGGTCTCTCTCTTTAATTTTCTCCTGAAGCAGCAGCACGTCTGTTTGGCGGTCTCTCTCTCTAATTCTCGCCTGAAGCAGCGGCCCGTCTGTTTGGCGGTCTCTCCCTCCTTCTCTCCTGAAGCAGCGTCCCGTCTGTTTGGCGGTCTCTCTCTCTAATTCTCTCCTGATGCAGCGTCCCGTCTGTTTGGTGGTCTCTCTCTCCTTCTCTCCTGAAGCAGCGTCCCGTCTGTTTGGCGGTCTCTCTCTTCTTCTCTCCTGAAGCACCGTCCCGTCTGTTTGGCGGTCTCTCTCTCCTTCTCTCCTGAAGCAGCGGCCCGTCTGTTTGGCGGTCTCTCTCTCCTTCTCTCCTGAAGCAGCGTCCCGTCTGTTTGGCGGTCTCTCTCTCCTTCTCTCCTGAAGCAGCGTCCCGTCTGTTTGGCGGTCTCTCTCTCCTTCTCTCCTGAAGCAGCGTCCCGTCTGTTTGGCGGTCTCTCTCTCCTTCTCTCCTGAAGCAGAGGCCCGTCTGTTTGGCGGTATCTCTCTCCTTCTCTCCTGAAGCAGCGTCCCATCTGTTTGGCGGTCTCTCTCTCCTTCTCTCCTGAAGCAGCGTCCCGTCTGTTTGGCGGTCTCTCTCTCCTTCTCTCCTGAGGCAGAGTCCCGTCTGTTTGGCGGTCTCTCTCTCCTTCTCTCCTGAAGCAGCGGCCCGTCTGTTTGGCGGTCTCTCTCTCCTTCTCTCCTGAAGCAGCGTCCCGTCTGTTTGACGGTCTCTCTCTCCTTCTCTCCTGAAGCAGCGTCCCGTCTGTTTAGCGGTCTCTCTCTCCTTCTCTCCTGAAGCAGAGTCCCGTCTGTTTGGCGGTATCTCTCTCCTTCTCTCCTGAAGCAGCGTCCCGTCTGTTTGGCGGTCTCTCTCTCCTTCTCTCCTGAAGCAGAGTCCTGTCTGTTTGGCGGTCTCTCTCTCCTTCTCTCCTGAAGCAGAGTCCCGTCTGTTTGGCGGTATATCTCTCCTTCTCTCCTGAAGCAGCGTCCCGTCTGTTTGGCGGTCTCTCTCTCCTTCTCTCCTGAAGCAGAGTCCCGTCTGTTTGGCGGTCTCTCTCTCCTTCTCTCCTGAAGTAGCGTCCCGTCTGTTTGGCGGTCTCTCTCTCCTTCTCTCCTGAAGCAGCGTCCCGTCTGTTTGGCGGTCTCTCTCTCCTTCTCTCCTGAAGCAGCGTCCCGTCTGTTTGGCGGTATCTCTCTCCTTCTCTCCTGAAGCAGCGTCCCGTCTGTTTGGCGGTCTCTCTCTCCTTCTCTCCTAAAGCAGTGTCCCGTCTGTTTGGCGGTCTCTCTCTCCTTCTCTCCTGAAGCAGCGGCCCGTCTGTTTGACGGTCTCTCTCTCCTTCTCTCCTGAAGTAGCGTCCCGTCTATTTGGCGGTCTCTCTCTCCTTCTCTCCTGAAGCAGCGTCCCGTCTGTTTGATGGTCTCTCTCTCCTTCTCTCCTGAAGCAGCGTCCCGTCTGTTTGGCGGTCTCTCTCTCCTTCTCTCCTGAAGCAGCGTCCCGTCTGTTTGGCGGTCTCTCTCTACCTCTCTCCTGAAGCAGCGGCCCGTCTGTTTGGCGGTCTCTCTCTCCTTCTCTCCTGAAGCAGCGTCCCGTCTGTTTGGCGGTCTCTCTCTCCTTCTCTCCTGAAGCAGCGGCCCGTCTGTTTGGCGGTCTCTTTCTTCTTCTCTCCTGAAGCAGCGTCCCGTCTGTTTGACGGTCTCTCTCTCCTTCTCTCCTGAAGCAGCGTCCCGTCTGTTTGGCGGTCTCTCTCTCCTTCTCTCCTGAAGCAGCGGCCCGTCTGTTTGGCGGTCTCTCTCTCCTTCTCTCATGAAGCAGCGTCCCGTCTGTTTGGCGGTCTCTCTCTCCTTCTCTCCTGAAGCAGCGTCCCGTCTGTTTGGCGGTCTCTCTCTCCTTCTCTCCTGAAGCAGCGTCCCGTCTGTTTTGACGGTCTCTCTCTCCTTCTCTCCTGAAGCAGCGGCCCGTCTGTTTGGCGGTCTCTTTCTCCTTCTCTCCTGAAGCAGCGGCCCGTCTGTTTGACGGTCTCTCTCTCCTTCTCTCCTGAAGCAGCATCCCGTCTGTTTGGCGGTCTCTCTCTCCTTCTCTCCTGAAGCAGCGTCCCGTCTGTTGGGCGGTCTCTCTCTCCTTCTCTCCTGAAGCAGCGTCCCGTCTGTTTGGCGGTCTCTCTCTCCTTCTCTCCTGAAGCAGCGTCCCGTCTGTTTGGCGGTCTCTCTCTCTAATTCTCTCCTGAAGCAGCGGCCCGTCTGTTTGGCGGTCTCTCTCTAATTCTCTCCTGAAGCAGCGTCCCGTCTGTTTGGCGGTCTCTCTCTCCTTCTCTCCTGAAGCAGCGTCCCGTCTGTTTGGCGGTCTCTCTCTAATTCTCTCCTGAAGCAGCGGCCCGTCTGTTTGGCGGTCACTCTCTCCTTCTCTCCTGAAGCAGCGTCCCGTCTGTTTGGCGGTCTCTCTCTCCTTCTCTCCTGAAGCAGCGTCCCGTCTGTTTGGCGGTCTCTCTCTCCTTCTCTCCTGAAGCAGTGGCCCGTCTGTTTGGCGGTCTCTCTCCTTCTCTCCTAAAGCAGCGGCCCGTCTGTTTGGCGGTCTCTCTCTCCTTCTCTCCTGAAGCAGCGGCCCGTCTGTTTGGCGGTCTCTCTCTCCTTCTCTCCTGAAGCAGCGGCCCGTCTGTTTGGCGGTTTTTCTCTCTAATTCGCTCTTTAAGCAGCGGCCCGTCTGTTTGGCGGTCTCTCTCTCCTTCTCTCCTGAAGCAGCGGCTCGTCTGTTTGGCGGTCTCTCTCTCTAATTCTCTCCTGAAGCAGCGTTCCGTCTGTTTGGCGGTCTCTCTCTCCTTCTCTCCTGAAGCAGCGTCCCGTCTGTTTGGCGGTCTCTCTCTAATTCTCTCCTGAAGCAGCGGCCCGTCTGTTTGGCGGTCTCTCTCTCCTCTCCTGAAGCAGCGGCCAGTCTGTTTGGCGGTCTCTCTCTCCTTCTCTCCTGAAGCAGCGGCCCGTCTGTTTGGCGGTCTCTCTCTCTAATTCTCTCCTGAAGCATCGGCCCGTCTGTTTGGCGGTCTCTCTCTCCTTCTCTCCTGAAGCAGCGTCCCGTCTGTTTGGCGGTCTCTCTCTCCTTCTCTTCTGAAGCAGCGGCCCGTCTGTTTGGCGGTCTCTCTCCTTCTCTCCTGAAGCAGGGTCCCGTCTGTTTGGCGGTCTCTCTCTCCGTCTCTCCTGAAGCAGCATCCCGTCTGTTTGGCGGTCTCTCTCTCTAATTCTCTCCTGAAGCAGCGGCCCGTCTGTTTGGCGGTCTCTCTCTCCTTCTCTCCTGAAGCAGCGTCCCGTCTGTTTGGCGGTCTCTCTCCTTCTCTCCTGAAGCAGCGTCCCGTCTGTTTGGCGGTCTCTCTCTCCTTCTCTCCTGAAGCAGCGTCCCGTCTGTTTGGCGGTCTCTCTCTCCTTCTCTCCTGAAGCAGCGTCCCGTCTGTTTGGCAGTCTCTCTCTCTAATTCTCTCCTGAAGCAGCGGCCCGTCTGTTTGGCGGTCTCTCTCTCCTTCTCTCCTGAAGCAGCGGCTCGTCTGTTTGGCGGTCTCTCTCTCTAATTCTCTCCTGAAGCATCGTCCCGTTTGTTTGGCGGTCTCTCTCTCCTTCTCTCCTGAAGCAGCGTCCCGTCTGTTTGGCGGTCTCTCTCTCTCCTTCTCTCCTGAAGCAGCGTCCCGTCTGTTTGGTGGTCTCTCTCTCCTTCTCTCCTGAAGCAGCGTCCCGTCTGTTTGGCGGTCTCTCTCTAATTCTCTCCTGAAGCAGCGGCCCATCTGTTTGGCGGTCTCTCTCTCCTTCTCTCCTGAAGCAGCGTCCCGTCTGTTTGGCGGTCTCTCTCTCCTTCTCTCCTGAAGCAGCGGCCCGTCTGTTTGGCGGTCTCTTTCTCCTTCTCTCCTGAAGCAGCGGCCCGTCTGTTTGACGGTCTCTCTCTCCTTCTCTCCTGAAGCAGCGTCCCGTCTGTTTGGCGGTCTCTCTCTCTAATTCTCTCCTGAAGCAGCGGCCCGTCTGTTTGGCGGTCTCTCTCTCCTTCTCTCCTGAAGCAGCGGCTCGTCTGTTTGGCGGTCTCTCTCTCTAATTCTCTCCTGAAGCAGCGTCCCGTCTGTTTGGCGGTCTCTCTCTCCTTCTCTCCTGAAGCAGCGTCCCGTCTGTTTTGCGGTCTCTCTCTAATTCTCTCCTGAAGCAGCGGCCCGTCTGTTTGGCGGTCTCTCTCTCCTTCTCTCCTGAAGCAGCGTCCCGTCTGTTTGGCGGTGTCTCTCTCCTTCTCTCCTGAAGCAGCGGCCCGTCTGTTTGGCGGTCTCTCTCTCTAATTCTCTCCTGAAGCAGCGGCCCGTCTGTTTGGCGGTCTCTCTCTCCTTCTCTCCTGAAGCAGCGGCCCGTCTGTTTGGCGGTCTCTCTCTCCTTCTCTCCTGAAGCAGCGTCCGGTCTGTTTGGCGGTCTCTCTCTCCTTCTCTCCTGAAGCAGCGGCCTGTCTGTTTGGCGGTCTCTCTCTCCTTCTCTCCTGAAGCAGCGTCCCGTCTGTTTGCCGGTCTCTCTCTAGTTCTCTCCTGAAGCAGCGTCCCGTCTGTTTGGTGGTCTCTCTTTCCTTCTCTCCTGAAGCAGCGTCCCGTCTGTTTGGCGGTCTCTCTCTCCTTCTCTCCTGAAGCAGCGGCCCGTCTGTTTTGCGGTCTCTCTCTTTAATTTTCTCCTGAAGCAGCAGCACGTCTGTTTGGCGGTCTCTCTCTCTAATTCTCGCCTGAAGCAGCGGCCCGTCTGTTTGGCGGTCTCTCCCTCCTTCTCTCCTGAAGCAGCGTCCCGTCTGTTTGGCGGTCTCTCTCTCTAATTCTCTCCTGATGCAGCGTCCCGTCTGTTTGGTGGTCTCTCTCTCCTTCTCTCCTGAAGCAGCGTCCCGTCTGTTTGGCGGTCTCTCTCTTCTTCTCTCCTGAAGCACCGTCCCGTCTGTTTGGCGGTCTCTCTCTCCTTCTCTCCTGAAGCAGCGGCCCGTCTGTTTGGCGGTCTCTCTCTCCTTCTCTCCTGAAGCAGCGTCCCGTCTGTTTGGCGGTCTCTCTCTCCTTCTCTCCTGAAGCAGCGTCCCGTCTGTTTGGCGGTCTCTCTCTCCTTCTCTCCTGAAGCAGCGTCCCGTCTGTTTGGCGGTCTCTCTCTCCTTCTCTCCTGAAGCAGCGTCCCGTCTGTTTGGCGGTCTCTCTCTCCTTCTCTCCTGAGGCAGAGTCCCGTCTGTTTGGCGGTCTCTCTCTCCTTCTCTCCTGAAGCAGCGGCCCGTCTGTTTGGCGGTATCTCTCTCTAATTCTCTCCTGAAGCAGCGGCCCGTCTGTTTGGCGGTCTCTCTCTCTAATTCTCTCCTGAAGCAGCTTCCCGTCTGTTTGGCAGTCTCTCTATCCAACTCTCCTGAAGCAGCGGCCCGTCTGTTTGGTGGTCTCTCTCTCCTCTCCTGAAGCAGCGTCCCGTCTGTTTGGCGGTCTCTCTCTCCTCTCCTGAAGCAGCGTCCCGTCTGTTTGACGGTCTCTCTCTCCTTCTCTCCTGAAGCAGCGTCCCGTCTGTTTGGCGGTCTCTCTCTCCTTCTCTCCTGAAGCAGCGTCCCATCTGTTTGACGGTCTCTCTCTCCTTCTCTCCTGAAGCAGCGTCCCGTCTGTTTGACGGTCTCCCTCTCCTTCTCTCCTGAGCAGCGGCCCGTCTGTTTGGCGGTCTCTCTCTCCTTCTCTCCTGAAGCAGCGTCCCGTCTGTTTGGCGGTCTCTCTCTCCTTCTCTCCTGAAGCAGCGTCCCGTCTGTTTGGCGGTCTCTCTCTCCTTCTCTCCTGAAGCAGCGTCCCGTCTGTTTGGCGGTCTCTCTCTCCTTCTCTCCTGAAGCAGCGTCCCGTCTGTTTGGCGGTCTCTCTCTCCTTCTCTCCTGAAGCAGCGTCCCGTCTGTTTGGCGGTCTCTCTCTCTAATTCTCTCCTGAAGCAGCGGCCCGTCTGTTTGGCGGTCTCTCTCTCCTTCTCTCCTGAAGCAGCGTCCCGTCTGTTTGGCGGTCTCTCTCCTTCTCTCCTGAAGCAGCGTCCCGTCTGTTTGGCGGTCTCTCTCTCTAATTCTCTCCTGAGCAGCGTCCCGTCTGTTTGGCGGTCTCTCTCTCCTTCTCTCCTGAAGCAGCGTCCCGTCTGTTTGACGGTCTCTCTCTCCTTCTCTCCTGAAGCAGCGTCCCGTCTGTTTGGCGGTCTCTCTCTCCTTCTCTCCTGAAGCAGCGTCCCGTCTGTTTGGCGGTCTCTCTCTCCTTCTCTCCTGAAGCAGCGTCCCGTCTGTTTGGCGGTCTCTCTCTCCTTCTCTCCTGAAGCAGCGTCCCGTCTGTTTGGCGGTCTCTCTCTCTAATTCTCTCCTGAAGCAGCGGCCCATCTGTTTGGCGGTCTCTCTCTCCTTCTCTCCTGAAGCAGCGTCCCGTCTGTTTGGCGGTCTCTCTCCTTCTCTCCTGAAGCAGCGTCCCGTCTGTTTGGCGGTCTCTCTCTCTAATTCTCTCCTGAAGCAGCTTCCCGTCTGTTTGGCAGTCTCTCTATCCAACTCTCCTGAAGCAGCGGCCCGTCTGTTTGGTGGTCTCTCTCTCCTCTCCTGAAGCAGCGTCCCGTCTGTTTGGCGGTCTCTCTCTCCTTCTCTCCTGAAGCAGCGTCCCGTCTGTTTGACGGTCTCTCTCTCCTTCTCTCCTGAAGCAGCGTCCCGTCTGTTTGGCGGTCTCTCTCTCCTTCTCTCCTGAAGCAGCGTCCCATCTGTTTGACGGTCTCTCTCTCCTTCTCTCCTAAAGCAGCGTCCCGTCTGTTTGACGGTCTCCTTCTCCTTCTCTCCTGAGCAGCGGCCCGTCTGTTTGGCGGTCTCTCTCTCCTTCTCTCCTGAAGCAGCGTCCCGTCTGTTTGGCGGTCTCTCTCTCCTTCTCTCCTGAAGCAGCGTCCCGTCTGTTTGGCGGTCTCTCTCTCCTTCTCTCCTGAAGCAGCGTCCCGTCTGTTTGGCGGTCTCTCTCTCCTTCTCTCCTGAAGCAGCGTCCCGTCTGTTTGGCGGTCTCTCTCTCCTTCTCTCCTGAAGCAGCGTCCCGTCTGTTTGGCGGTCTCTCTCTCTAATTCTCTCCTGAAGCAGCGGCCCGTCTGTTTGGCGGTCTCTCTCTCCTTCTCTCCTGAAGCAGCGTCCCGTCTGTTTGGCGGTCTCTCTCCTTCTCTCCTGAAGCAGCGTCCCGTCTGTTTGGCGGTCTCTCTCCTTCTCTCCTGAAGCAGCGTCCCGTCTGTTTGGCGGTCTCTCTCTCCTTCTCTCCTGAAGCAGCGTCCCATCTGTTTGACGGTCTCTCTCTCCTTCTCTCCTGAAGCAGCGTCCCGTCTGTTTGACGGTCTCCTTCTCCTTCTCTCCTGAGCAGCGGCCCGTCTGTTTGGCGGTCTCTCTCTCCTTCTCTCCTGAAGCAGCGTCCCGTCTGTTTGGCGGTCTCTCTCTCCTTCTCTCCTGAAGCAGCGTCCCGTCTGTTTGGCGGTCTCTCTCTCCTTCTCTCCTGAAGCAGCTTCCCGTCTGTTTGGCGGTCTCTCTCTCCTTCTCTCCTGAAGCAGCGGCCCGTCTGTTTGGCGGTCTCTCTCTCCTTCTCTCCTGAAGCAGCGTCCCGTCTGTTTGGCGGTCTCTCTCTCTAATTCTCTCCTGAAGCAGCGGCCCGTCTGTTTGGCGGTCTCTCTCTCCTTCTCTCCTGAAGCAGCGTCCCGTCTGTTTGGCGGTCTCTCTCCTTCTCTCCTGAAGCAGCGTCCCGTCTGTTTGGCGGTCTCTCTCTCTAATTCTCTCCTGAGCAGCTTCCCGTCTGTTTGGCAGTCTCTCTCTCCAACTCTCCTGAAGCAGCGGCCCGTCTGTTTGGTGGTCTCTCTCTCCTCTCCTGAAGCAGCGTCCCGTCTGTTTGGCGGTCTCTCTCTCCTTCTCTCCTGAAGCAGCGTCCCGTCTGTTTGACGGTCTCTCTCTCCTTCTCTCCTGAAGCAGCGTCCCGTCTGTTTGGCGGTCTCTCTCTCCTTCTCTCCTGAAGCAGCGTCCCGTCTGTTTGGCGGTCTCTCTCTCCTTCTCTCCTGAAGCAGCGTCCCGTCTGTTTGGCGGTCTCTCTCTCCTTCTCTCCTGAAGCAGCGTCCCGTCTGTTTGGCGGTCTCTCTCTCTAATTCTCTCCTGAAGCAGCGGCCCGTCTGTTTGGCGGTCTCTCTCTCCTTCTCTCCTGAAGCAGCGTCCCGTCTGTTTGGCGGTCTCTCTCCTTCTCTCCTGAAGCAGCGTCCCGTCTGTTTGGCGGTCTCTCTCTCTAATTCTCTCCTGAAGCAGCTTCCCGTCTGTTTGGCAGTCTCTCTATCCAACTCTCCTGAAGCAGCGGCCCGTCTGTTTGGTGGTCTCTCTCTCCTCTCCTGAAGCAGCGTCCCGTCTGTTTGGCGGTCTCTCTCTCCTTCTCTCCTGAAGCAGCGTCCCGTCTGTTTGACGGTCTCTCTCTCCTTCTCTCCTGAAGCAGCGTCCCGTCTGTTTGGCGGTCTCTCTCTCCTTCTCTCCTGAAGCAGCGTCCCATCTGTTTGACGGTCTCTCTCTCCTTCTCTCCTAAAGCAGCGTCCCGTCTGTTTGACGGTCTCCTTCTCCTTCTCTCCTGAGCAGCGGCCCGTCTGTTTGGCGGTCTCTCTCTCCTTCTCTCCTGAAGCAGCGTCCCGTCTGTTTGGCGGTCTCTCTCTCCTTCTCTCCTGAAGCAGCGTCCCGTCTGTTTGGCGGTCTCTCTCTCCTTCTCTCCTGAAGCAGCGTCCCGTCTGTTTGGCGGTCTCTCTCTCCTTCTCTCCTGAAGCAGCGTCCCATCTGTTTGGCGGTCTCTCTCTCCTTCTCTCCTGAAGCAGCGTCCCGTCTGTTTGGCGGTCTCTCTCTCTAATTCTCTCCTGAAGCAGCGGCCCGTCTGTTTGGCGGTCTCTCTCTCCTTCTCTCCTGAAGCAGCGTCCCGTCTGTTTGGCGGTCTCTCTCCTTCTCTCCTGAAGCAGCGTCCCGTCTGTTTGGCGGTCTCTCTCTCCTTCTCTCCTGAAGCAGCGTCCCGTCTGTTTGGCGGTCTCTCTCTCCTTCTCTCCTGAAGCAGCGTCCCGTCTGTTTGGCGGTCTCTCTCTCTAATTCTCTCCTGAAGCAGAGTCCCGTCTGTTTGGCGGTCTCTCTCTCCTTCTCTCCTGAAGCAGCGGCTCGTCTGTTTGGCGGTCTCTCTCTCTAATTCTCTCCTGAAGCATCGTCCCGTTTGTTTGGCGGTCTCTCTCTCCTTCTCTCCTGAAGCAGCGTCCCGTCTGTTTGGAGGTCTCTCTCTAATTCTCTCCTGAAGCAGCGGCCCGTCTGTTTGGCGATCTCTCTCTCCTTCTCTCCTGAAGCAGCGGCCCGTCTGTTTGGCGGTCTCTCTCTCTAATTCTCTCCTGAAGCAGCGGCCCGTCTGTTTGGCGGTCTCTCTCTCTAATTCTCTCCTGAAGCAGCGTCCCGTCTGTTTGGCGGTCTCTCTCTTCTTCTCTCCTGAAGCAGCGTCCCGTCTGTTTGGCGGTCTCTCTCTAATTCTCTCCTGAAGCAGCGGCCCGTCTGTTTGGCGTTCTCTCTCTCCTTCTCTCCTGAAGCAGCGGCCCGTCTGTTTGGCGGTCTCTCTCTCCTTCTCTCCTGAAGCAGCGTCCCGTCTGTTTGGCGGTCTCTCTCTCCTTCTCTCCTGAAGCAGCGTCCCGTCTGTTTGGCGGTCTCTCTCTCCTTCTCTCCTGAAGCAGCGTCCCGTCTGTTTGGCGGTCTCTCTCTCTAATTCTCTCCTGAAGCAGCGGCCCGTCTGTTTGGCGGTCTCTCTCTCTAATTCTCTCCTGAAGCAGCGTCCCGTCTGTTTGGCGGTCTCTCTCTCTAATTCTCTCCTGAAGCAGCGGCCCGTCTGTTTGGCGGTCTCTCTCTCCTTCTCTCCTGAAGCAGCGGCTCGTCTGTTTGGCGGTCTCTCTCTCTAATTCTCTCCTGAAGCATCGTCCCGTTTGTTTGGCGGTCTCTCTCTCCTTCTCTCCTGAAGCAGCGTCCCGTCTGTTTGGAGGTCTCTCTCTAATTCTCTCCTGAAGCAGCGGCCCGTCTGTTTGGCGGTCTCTCTCTCCTTCTCTCCTGAAGCAGCGGCCCGTCTGTTTGGCGGTCTCTCTCTCTAATTCTCTCCTGAAGCAGCGGCCCGTCTGTTTGGCGGTCTCTCTCTCTAATTCTCTCCTGAAGCAGCGTCCCGTCTGTTTGGCGGTCTCTCTCTTCTTCTCTCCTGAAGCAGCGTCCCGTCTGTTTGGCGGTCTCTCTCTAATTCTCTCCTGAAGCAGCGGCCCGTCTGTTTGGCGGTCTCTCTCTCCTTCTCTCCTGAAGCAGCGGCACGTCTGTTTGGCGGTCTCTCTCTCTAATTCTCTCCTGAAGCAGCGGCCCGTCTGTTTGGCGGTCTCTCTCTCCTTCTCTCCTGAAGCAGCGGCCCGTCTGTTTTGCGGTCTCACTCTCCTTCTCTCCTGAAGCAGCGTCCCGTCTGTTTTGCGGTCTCTCTCTCCTTCTCTCCTGAAGCAGAGTCCCGTCTGTTTGCCGGTCTCTCTCTCCTTCTCTCCTGAAGCAGCGTCCCGTCTGTTTGCCGGTCTCTCTCTAGTTCTCTCCTGAAGCAGCGTCCCGTCTCTTTGGTGGTCTCTCTTTCCTTCTCTCCTGAAGCAGCGTCCCGTCTGTTTGGCGGTCTCTCTCTCCTTCTCTCCTGAAGCAGCGGCCCGTCTGTTTGGCGGTCTCTCTCTCTAATTCTCTCCTGAAGCAGCGGCACGTCTGTTTGGCGGTCTCTCTCTCTAATTCTCTCCTGAAGCAGCGGCCCGTCTGTTTGGCGGTCTCTCCCTCCTTCTCTCCTGAAGCAGCGTCCCGTCTGTTTGGCGGTCTCTCTCTCTCCTTCTCTCCTGAAGCAGCGTCCCGTCTGTTTGGCGGTCTCTCTCTTCTTCTCTCCTGAAGCACCGGCCCGTCTGTTTGGCGGCCTCTCTCTCCTTCTCTCCTGAAGCAGCGGCCCATCTGTTTGGCGGTCTCTCTCTCCTTCTCTCCTGAAGCAGCGTCCCGTCTGTTTGGCGGTCTCTCTCTCCTTCTCTTCTGAAGCAGCGGCCCGTCTGTTTGGCGGTCTCTCTCCTTCTCTCCTGAAGCAGCGGCCCGTCTGTTTGGCGGTTTCTCTCTCTAATTCTCTCCTGAAGCAGCGGCCCGTCTGTTTGGCGGTCTCTCTCTCCTTCTCTCCTGAAGCAGCGGCTCGTCTGTTTGGCGGTCTCTCTCTCTAATTCTCTCCTGAAGCAGCGTCCCGTCTGTTTGTCGGTCTCTCTCTCCTTCTCTCCTGAAGCAGCGTCCCGTCTGTTTGGCGGTCTCTCTCTAATTCTCTCCTGAAGCAGCGGCCCGTCTGTTTGGCGGTCTCTCTCTCCTTCTCTCCTGAAGCAGCGGCCCGTCTGTTTGGCGGTGTCTCTCTCCTTCTCTCCTGAAGCAGCGGCCCGTCTGTTTGGCGGTCTCTCTCTCTAATTCTCTCCTGAAGCAGCGGCCCGTCTGTTTGGCCGTCTCTCTCTCCTTCTCTCCTGAAGCAGCGGCCCGTCTGTTTGGCGGTCTCTCTCTCCTTCTCTCCTGAAGCAGCGTCCGGTCTGTTTGGCGGTCTCTCTCTCCTTCTCTCCTGAAGCAGCGGCCTGTCTGTTTGGCGGTCTCTCTCTCCTTCTCTCCTGAAGCAGCGTCCCGTCTGTTTGCCGGTCTCTCTCTAGTTCTCTCCTGAAGCAGCGTCCCGTCTGTTTGGTGGTCTCTCTTTCCTTCTCTCCTGAAGCAGCGTCCCGTCTGTTTGCCGGTCTCTCTCTAGTTCTCTCCTGAAGCAGCGTCCCGTCTGTTTGGCGGTCTCTCTCTCCTTCTCTCCTGAAGCAGCGTCCCGTCTGTTTGGCGGTCTCTCTCTCCTTCTCTTCTGAAGCAGCGGCCCTTCTGTTTGGCGGTCTCTCTCCTTCTCTCCTGAAGCAGCGGCCCGTCTGTTTGGCGGTCTCTCTCTCCTTCTCTCCTGAAGCAGCGGCCCGTCTGTTTGGCGGTCTCTCTCTCCTTCTCTCCTGAAGCAGCGGCCCGTCTGTTTGGCGGTCTCTCTCTCTAATTCTCTCCTGAAGCAGCGGCCCGTCTGATTGGAGGTCTCTCTCTCCTTCTCTCCTGAAGCAGCGTCTCGTCTGTTTGGCGGTCTCTCTCTCTAATTCTCTCCTGAAGCAGCATCCCGTCTGTTTGGCGGTCTCTCTCTCCTTCTCACCTGAAGCAGCGTCCCGTCTGTTTGGCCGTCTCTCTCTAATTCTCTCCTGAAGCAGCGGCCCGTCTGTTTGGCGGTCTCTCTCTCCTTCTCTCCTGAAGCAGCGGCCCGTCTGTTTGGCGGTGTCTCTCTCCTTCTCTCCTGAAGCAGCAGCCCGTCTGTTTGGCGGTCTCTCTCTCTAATTCTCTCCTGAAGCAGCGGCCCGTCTGTTTGGCGGTCTCTCTCTCCTTCTCTCCTGAAGCAGCGGCCCGTCTGTTTGGCGGTCTCTCTCTCCTTCTCTCCTGAAGCAGCGTCCGGTCTGTTTGGCGGTCTCTCTCTCCTTCTCTCCTGAAGCAGCGGCCTGTCTGTTTGGCGGTCTCTCTCTCCTTCTCTCCTGAAGCAGGGTCCCGTCTGTTTGCCGGTCTCTCTCTAGTTCTCTCCTGAAGCAGCGTCCCGTCTGTTTGGTGGTCTCTCTCTCCTTCTCTCCTGAAGCAGCGGCCCGTCTGTTTTGCGGTCTCTCTCTTTAATTTTCTCCTGAAGCAGCGGCACGTCTGTTTGGCGGTCTCTCTCTCTAATTCTCTCCTGAAGCAGCGGCCCGTCTGTTTGGCGGTCTCTCCCTCCTTCTCTCCTGAAGCAGCGTCCCGTCTGTTTGGCGGTCTCTCTCTCTAATTCTCTCCTGATGCAGCGTCCCGTCTGTTTGGTGGTCTCTCTCTCCTTCTCTCCTGAAGCAGCGTCCCGTCTGTTTGGCGGTCTCTCTCTTCTTCTCTCCTGAAGCACCGTCCCGTCTGTTTGGCGGTCTCTCTCTCCTTCTCTCCTGAAGCAGCGGCCCGTCTGTTTGGCGGTCTCTCTCTCCTTCTCTCCTGAAGCAGCGTCCCGTCTGTTTGGCGGTCTCTCTCTCCTTCTCTCCTGAAGCAGCGTCCCGTCTGTTTGGCGGTCTCTCTCTCCTTCTCTCCTGAAGCAGCGTCCCGTCTGTTTGGCGGTCTCTCTCTAATTCTCTCCTGAAGCAGCGTCCCGTCTGTTTGGCGGTCTCTCTCTCCTTCTCTCCTGAAGCAGCGTCCCGTCTGTTTGGCGGTCTCTCTCTCCTTCTCTCCTGAAGCAGAGGCCCGTCTGTTTGGCGGTATCTCTCTCCTTCTCTCCTGAAGCAGCGTCCCGTCTGTTTGGCGGTCTCTCTCTCCTTCTCTCCTGAAGCAGCGTCCCGTCTGTTTGGCGGTCTCTCTCTCCTTCTCTCCTGAGGCAGAGTCCCGTCTGTTTTGCGGTCTCTCTCTCCTTCTCTCCTGAAGCAGCGGCCCGTCTGTTTGGCGGTTTCTCTCTCTAATTCTCTCCTGAAGCAGCGGCCCGTCTGTTTGGCGGTCTCTCTCTCTAATTCTCTCCTGAAGCAGCTTCCCGTCTGTTTGGCAGTCTCTCTATCCAACTCTCTTGAAGCAGCGGCCCGTCTGTTTGGTGGTCTCTCTCTCCTCTCCTGAAGCAGCGTCCCGTCTGTTTGGCGGTCTCTCTCTCCTTCTCTCCTGAAGCAGCGTCCCGTCTGTTTGACGGTCTCTCTCTCCTTCTCTCCTGAAGCAGCGTCCCGTCTGTTTGGCGGTCTCTCTCTCCTTCTCTCCTGAAGCAGCGTCCCATCTGTTTGACGGTCTCTCTCTCCTTCTCTCCTGAAGCAGCGTCCCGTCTGTTTGACGGTCTCCTTCTCCTTCTCTCCTGAGCAGCGGCCCGTCTGTTTTGCGGTCTCTCTCTCCTTCTCTCCTGAAGCAGCGTCCCGTCTGTTTGGCGGTCTCTCTCTCCTCTCCTGAAGCAGCGTCCCGTCTGTTTGGCGGTCTCTCTCTCCTTCTCTCCTGAAGCAGCGTCCCGTCTGTTTGGCGGTCTCTCTCTCCTTCTCTCCTGAAGCAGCGGCATGTCTGTTTGGCGGTCTCTCTCTCCTTCTCTCCTGAAGAAGCGGCCCGTCTGTTTGGCGGTCTCTCTCTCCTTCTCTCCTGAAGCAGCGGCACGTCTGTTTGGCGGTCTCTCTCTCCTTCTCTCCTGAAGCAGCGTCCCGTCTGTTTGGAGGTTTCTCTCTCCTTCTCTCCTGAAGCAGCGTCCCGTCTGTTTGGCAGTCTCTCTCTCCTTCTCTCCTGGAGCAGCGTCCCGTCTGTTTGGCGGTCTCTCTCTCCTTCTCTCCTGAAGCAGTGGCCCGTCTGTTTGGCGGTCTCTCTCTTCTTCTCTCCTGAAGCAGCGGCCCGTCTGTTTGGCGGACTCTCTCTCATTCTCTCCTGAAGCAGCGTCCCGTCTGTTTGGCGGTCTCTCTCTCCTTCTCTCCTGAAGCAGCGTCCCGTCTGTTTGGCGGTCTCTCTCTCCTTCTCTTCTGAAGCAGCGTCCCGTCTGTTTGGCGGTCTCTCTCTCCTTCTCTCCTGAAGCAGCGTCCCGTCTGTTTGGCGGTCTCTCTCTCCTTCTCTCCTGAAGCAGCGTCCCGTCTGTTTGGCGGTCTCTCTCTCCTTCTCTCCTGAAGCAGCGGCCCATCTGTTTGGCAGTCTCTCTCTCTAATTCTCTCCTGAAGCAGCGGCCCGTCTGTTTGGCGGTCTCTCCCTCCATCTCTCCTGAATCAGCGTCCCGTCTGTTTGGCGGTCTCTCTCTCTAATTCTCTCCTGAAGCAGCGTCCCGTCTGTTTGGTGGTCTCTCTCTCCTTCTCTCCTGAAGCAGCGTCCCGTCTGTTTGGCGGTCTCTCTCTTCTTCTCTCCTGAAGCACCGGCCCGTCTGTTTTGCGGTCTCTCTCTCCTTCTCTCCTGAAGCAGCGGCCCGTCTGTTTGGCGGTCTCTCTCTCCTTCTCTCCTGAAGCAGAGGCCCGTCTGTTTGACGGTATCTCTCTCCTTCTCTCCTGAAGCATCGTCCCGTCTGTTTGGCGGTCTCTCTCTTATTCTCTCCTGAAGCAGCGTCCCGTCTGTTTGGCGGTTCTCTCTCTCCTTCTCTCCTGAAGCAGAGTCCCGTCTGTTTGGCGGTCTCTCTCTCCTTCTCTCCTGAAGCAGCGGCATGTCTGTTTGGCGGTTCTCTCTCCTTCTCTCCTGAAGAAGCGGCCCGTCTGTTTGGCGGTCTCTCTCTCCTTCTCTCCTGAAGCAGCGGCACGTCTGTTTGGCGGTCTCTCTCTCCTTCTCTCCTGAAGCAGCGTCCCGTCTGTTTGGAGGTTTCTCTCTTCTTCTCTCATGAAGCAGCGGCCCGTCTGTTTGGCGGACTCTCTCTCATTCTCTCCTAAAGCAGCGTCCCGTCTGTTTGGCGGTCTCTCTCTCCTTCTCTCCTGAAGCAGCGTCCCGTCTATTTGGCGGTCTCTCTCTCCTTCTCTTCTGAAGCAGCGTCCCGTCTGTTTGGCGGTCTCTCTCTCCTTTTCTCCTGAAGCAGCGTCCCGTCTGTTTGGCGGTCTCTCTCTCCTTCTCTCCTGAATCAGCGGCCCGTCTGTTTGGCAGTCTCTCTCTCCTTCTCTCCTGAAGCAGCGGCCCGTCTGTTTGGCAGTCTCTCTCTCTAATTCTCTCCTGAAGCAGCGGCCCGTCTGTTTGGCGGTCTCTCCCTCCTTCTCTCCTGAATCAGCGTCCCGTCTGTTTGGCGGTCTCTCTCTCTAATTCTCTCCTGAAGCAGCGTCCCGTCTGTTTGGTGGTCTCTCTCTCCTTCTCTCCTGAAGCAGCGTCCCGTCTGTTTGGCGGTCTCTCTCTTCTTCTCTCCTGAAGCACCGGCCCGTCTGTTTGGCGGTCTCTCTCTCCTTCTCTCCTGAAGCAGCGGCCCGTCTGTTTGGCGGTCTCTCTCTCCTTCTCTCCTGAAGCAGAGGCCCGTCTGTTTGACGGTATCTCTCTCCTTCTCTCCTGAAGCATCGTCCCGTCTGTTTGGCGGTCTCTCTCTCCTTCTCTCCTGAAGCAGCGTCCCGTCTGTTTGGCGGTTCTCTCTCTCCTTCTCTCCTGAAGCAGAGTCCCGTCTGTTTGGCGGTCTCTCTCTCCTTCTCTCCTGAAGCAGCGGCATGTCTGTTTGGCGGTCTCTCTCTCCTTCTCTCCTGAAGAAGCGGCCCGTCTGTTTGGCGGTCTCTCTCTCCTTCTCTCCTGAAGCAGCGTCCCGTCTGTTTGGAGGTTTCTCTCTTCTTCTCTCATGAAGCAGCGGCCCGTCTGTTTGGCGGACTCTCTCTCATTCTCTCCTGAAGCAGCGTCCCGTCTGTTTGGCGGTCTCTCTCTCCTTCTCTCCTGAAGCAGCGTCCCGTCTATTTGGCGGTCTCTCTCTCCTTCTCTTCTGAAGCAGCGTCCCGTCTGTTTGGCGGTCTCTCTCTCCTTTTCTCCTGAAGCAGCGTCCCGTCTGTTTGGCGGTCTCTCTCTCCTTCTCTCCTGAAGCAGCGGCCCGTCTGTTTGGCAGTCTCTCTCTCTAATTCTCTCCTGAAGCAGCGGCCCGTCTGTTTGGCAGTCTCTCCCTCCTTCTCTCCTGAATCAGCGTCCCGTCTGTTTGGCGGTCTCTCTCTCTAATTCTCTCCTGAAGCAGCGTCCCGTCTGTTTGGTGGTCTCTCTCTCCTTCTCTCCTGAAGCAGCGTCCCGTCTGTTTGGCGGTCTCTCTCTTCTTCTCTCCTGAAGCACCGGCCCGTCTGTTTGGCGGTCTCTCTCTCCTTCTCTCCTGAAGCAGCGGCCCGTCTGTTTGGCGGTCTCTCTCTCCGTCTCTCCTGAAGCAGAGGCCCGTCTGTTTGGCGGTATCTCTCTCCTTCTCTCCTGAAGCATCGTCCCGTCTGTTTGGTGGTCTCTCTTTCCTTCTCTCCTGAAGCAGCGTCCCGTCTGTTTGGCGGTCTCTCTCTCCTTCTCTTCTGACGCAGCGTCCCGTCTGTTTGGTGGTCTCTCTTTCCTTCTCTCCTGAAGCAGCGTCCCGTCTGTTTGGCGGTCTCTCTCTCCTTCTCTTCTGAAGCAGCGTCCCGTCTGTTTGGTGGTCTCTCTCTCCTTCTCTCCTGAAGCAGCGTCCCGTCTGTTTGGCGGTCTCTCTCTCCTTCTCTTCTGAAGCAGCGTCCCGTCTGTTTGGCGGTCTCTCTCTCCTTCTCTCCTGAAGCAGCGTCCCGTCTGTTTGGCGGTCTCTCTCTCCTTCTCTCCTGAAGCAGCGGCCCGTCTGTTTGGCAGTCTCTCTCTCTAATTCTCTCCTGAAGCAGCGTCCCGTCTGTTTGGTGGTCTCTCTCTCCTTCTCTCCTGAAGCAGCGTCCCGTCTGTTTGGCGGTCTCTCTCTTCTTCTCTCCTGAAGCACCGGCCCGTCTGTTTGGCGGTCTCTCTCTCCTTCTCTCCTGAAGCAGCGTCCCGTCTGTTTGGCGGTCTCTCTCTCCTTCTCTCCTGAAGCAGAGTCCCGTCTGTTTGGCGGTCTCTCTCTCCTTCTCTCCTGAAGCAGCGGCCCGTCTGTTTGGCGGTCTCTCTCTCTAATTCTCTCCTGAAGCAGAGTCCCGTCTGTTTGGCGGTCTCTCTCTCTAATTCTCTCCTGAAGCAGCGTCCTGTCTGTTTGGCGGTCTCTCTCTCCTTCTCTCCTGAAGCAGAGTCCCGTCTGTTTGGCGGTCTCTCTCTCCTTCTCTCCTGAAGCAGCGGCCCGTCTGTTTGGCGGTCTCTCTCTCCTTCTCTTCTGAAGCAGCGTCCCGTCTGTTTGGCGGTCTCTCTCTCCTTCTCTCCTGAAGCAGCGCCCCGTCTGTTTGGCGGTCTCTCTCTCCTTCTCTCCTGAAGCACCGGCCCGTCTGTTTGGCGGTCTCTCTCTCCTTCTCTCCTGAAGCAGCGGCCCGTCTGTTTGGCGGTCTCTCTCTCCTTCTCTCCTGAAGCAGAGGCCCGTCTGTTTGACGGTATCTCTCTCCTTCTCTCCTGAAGCATCGTCCCGTCTGTTTGGCGGTCTCTCTCTCCTTCTCTCCTGAAGCAGCGTCCCGTCTGTTTGGCGGTTCTCTCTCTCCTTCTCTCCTGAAGCAGAGTCCCGTCTGTTTGGCGGTCTCTCTCTCCTTCTCTCCTGAAGCAGCGGCATGTCTGTTTGGCGGTCTCTCTCTCCTTCTCTCCTGAAGAAGCGGCCCGTCTGTTTGGCGGTCTCTCTCTCCTTCTCTCCTGAAGCAGCGGCACGTCTGTTTGGCGGTCTCTCTCTCCTTCTCTCCTGAAGCAGCGTCCCGTCTGTTTGAAGGTTTCTCTCTCCTTCTCTCCTGAAGCAGCGTCCCGTCTGTTTGGCAGTCTCTCTCTCCTTCTCTCCTGGAGCAGCGTCCCGTCTGTTTGGCGGTCTCTCTCTCCTTCTCTCCTGAAGCAGCGGCCCGTCTGTTTGGCGGTCTCTCTCTTCTTCTCTCATGAAGCAGCGGCCCGTCTGTTTGGCGGACTCTCTCTCATTCTCTCCTGAAGCAGCGTCCCGTCTGTTTGGCGGTCTCTCTCTCCTTCTCTCCTGAAGCAGCGTCCCGTCTATTTGGCGGTCTCTCTCTCCTTCTCTTCTGAAGCAGCGTCCCGTCTGTTTGGCGGTCTCTCTCTCCGTCTCTCCTGAAGCAGAGGCCCGTCTGTTTGGCGGTATCTCTCTCCTTCTCTCCTGAATCATCGTCCCATCTGTTTGGTGGTCTCTCTTTCCTTCTCTCCTGAAGCAGCGTCCCGTCTGTTTGGCGGTCTCTCTCTCCTTCTCTTCTGAAGCAGCGTCCCGTCTGTTTGGTGGTCTCTCTTTCCTTCTCTCCTGAAGCAGCGTCCCGTCTGTTTGGCGGTCTCTCTCTCCTTCTCTTCTGAAGCAGCGTCCCGTCTGTTTGGCGGTCTCTCTCTCCTTCTCTTCTGAAGCAGCGTCCCGTCTGTTTGGCGGTCTCTCTCTCCTTCTCTTCTGAAGCAGCGTCCCGTCTGTTTGGCGGTCTCTCTCTCCTTCTCTCCTGAAGCAGCGTCCCGTCTGTTTGGCGGTCTCTCTCTCCTTCTCTCCTGAAGCAGCGGCCCGTCTGTTTGGCGGTCTCTCTCTCCTTCTCTCCTGAAGCAGAGGCCCGTCTGTTTGACGGTATCTCTCTCCTTCTCTCCTGAAGCATCGTCCCGTCTGTTTGGCGGTCTCTCTCTCCTTCTCTCCTGAAGCAGCGTCCCGTCTGTTTGGCGGTTCTCTCTCTCCTTCTCTCCTGAAGCAGAGTCCCGTCTGTTTGGCGGTCTCTCTCTCCTTCTCTCCTGAAGCAGCGGCATGTCTGTTTGGCGGTCTCTCTCTCCTTCTCTCCTGAAGAAGCGGCCCGTCTGATTGGCGGTCTCTCTCTCCTTCTCTCCTGAAGCAGCGGCACGTCTGTTTGGCGGTCTCTCTCTCCTTCTCTCCTGAAGCAGCGTCCCGTCTGTTTGGAGGTTTCTCTCTCCTTCTCTCCTGAAGCAGCGTCCCGTCTGTTTGGCAGTCTCTCTCTCCTTCTCTCCTGGAGCAGCGTCCCGTCTGTTTGGCGGTCTCTCTCTCCTTCTCTCCTGAAGCAGCGGCCCGTCTGTTTGGCGGTCTCTCTCTTCTTCTCTCCTGAAGCAGCGTCCCGTCTGTTTGGCGGTCTCTCTTTCCTTCTCTCCTGAAGCAGCGTCCCGTCTATTTGGCGGTATCTCTCTCCTTCTCTCCTGAAGCATCGTCCCGTCTGTTTGGTGGTCTCTCTTTCCTTCTCACCTGAAGCAGCGTCCCGTCTGTTTGGCGGTCTCTCTCTCCTTCTCTTCTGAAGCAGCGTCCCGTCTGTTTGGTGGTCTCTCTTTCCTTCTCTCCTGAAGCAGCGTCCCGTCTGTTTGGCGGTCTCTCTCTCCTTCTCTTCTGAAGCAGCGTCCCGTCTGTTTGGTGGTCTCTCTCTCCTTCTCTCCTGAAGCAGCGTCCCGTCTGTTTGGCGGTCTCTCTCTCCTTCTCTTCTGAAGCAGCGTCCCGTCTGTTTGGCGGTCTCTCTCTCCTTCTCTTCTGAAGCAGCGTCCCGTCTGTTTGGCGGTCTCTCTCTCCTTCTCTCCTGAAGCAGCGGCCCGTCTGTTTGGCAGTCTCTCTCTCTAATTCTCTCCTGAAGCAGCGGCCCGTCTGTTTGGCGGTCTCTCCCTCCTTCTCTCCTGAATCAGCGTCCCGTCTGTTTGGCGGTCTCTCTCTCTAATTCTCTCCTGAAGCAGCGTCCCGTCTGTTTGGTGGTCTCTCTCTCCTTCTCTCCTGAAGCAGCGTCCCGTCTGTTTGGCGGTCTCTCTCTCCTTCTCTCCTGAAGCAGCGGCCCGTCTGTTTGGCGGTCTCTCTCTCTAATTCTCTCCTGAAGCAGAGTCCCGTCTGTTTGGCGGTCTCTCTCTCTAATTCTCTCCTGAAGCAGCGTCCTGTCTGTTTGGCGGTCTCTCTCTCCTTCTCTCCTGAAGCAGAGTCCCGTCTGTTTGGCGGTCTCTCTCTCCTTCTCTCCTGAAGCAGCGTCCCGTCTGTTTGGCGGTCTCTCTCTCCTTCTCTTCCGAAGCAGCGTCCCGTCTGTTTGGCGGTCTCTCTCTCCTTCTCTCCTGAAGCAGCGTCCCGTCTGTTTGGCGGTCTCTCTCTCCTTCTCTCCTGAAGCAGCGGCCCGTCTGTTTGGCGGTCTCTCTCTCTAATTCTCTCCTGAAGCAGCGGCCCGTCTGTTTGGCGGTCTCTCCCTCCTTCTCTCCTGAAGCAGCGTCCCGTCTGTTTGGCGGTCTCTCTCTCTAATTCTCTCCTGAAGCAGCGTCCCGTCTGTTTGGTGGTCTCTCTCTCCTTCTCTCCTGAAGCAGCGTCCCGTCTGTTTGGCGGTCTCTCTCTTCTTCTCTCCTGAAGCACCGGCCCGTCTGTTTGGCGGTCTCTCTCTCCTTCTCTCCTGAAGCAGCGGCCCGTCTGTTTGGAGGTCTCTCTCTCCTTCTCTCCTGAAGCAGCGTCCCGTCTGTTTGGCGGTCTCTCTCTCCTTCTCTCCTGAAGCAGCGTCCCGTCTGTTTGGCGGTCTCTCTCTCCTTCTCTCCTGAAGCAGCGTCCCGTCTGTTTGCCGGTCTCTCTCTAGTTCTCTCCTGAAGCAGCGTCCCGTCTGTTTGGCGGTCTCTCTCTCCTTCTCTCCTGAAGCAGCGTCCCGTCTGTTTGGCGGTCTCTCTCTTCTTCTCTCCTCAAGCACCGGCCCGTCTGTTTGGCGGTCTCTCTCTCCTTCTCTCCTGAAGCAGCGGCCCGTCTGTTTGGCGGTCTCTCTCTCCTTCTCTCCTGAAGCAGCGTCCCGTCTGTTTGGCGGTCTCTCTCTCCTTCTCTCCTGAAGCAGCGTCCCGTCTGTTTGGCGGTCTCTCTCTCCTTCTCTCCTGAAGCAGCGTCCCGTCTGTTTGCCGGTCTCTCTCTAGTTCTCTCCTGAAGCAGCGTCCCGTCTGTTTGGCGGTCTCTCTCTCCTTCTCTCCTGAAGCAGCGGCCCGTCTGTTTGGCGGTCTCTCCCTCCTTCTCTCCTGAAGCAGCGTCCCGTCTGTTTGGCGGTCACTCTCTCCTTCTCTCCTGAAGCAGCGTCCCGTCTGTTTGGCGGTCTCTCTCTTCTACTCTCCTGAAGCACCGGCCCGTCTGTTTGGCGGTCTCTCTCTCCTTCTCTCCTGAAGCAGCGGCCCGTCTGTTTGGCGGTCTCTCTCTCCTTCTCTCCTGAAGCAGCGTCCCGTCTGTTTGGCGGTCTCTCTCTCCTTCTCTCCTGAAGCAGCGGCCCGTCTGTTTGGCGGTCTCTCTCTCCTTCTCTCCTGAAGCAGCGTCCCGTCTGTTTGGCGGTCTCTCTCTCCTTCTCTCCTGAAGCAGCGGCCCGTCTGTTTGGCGGTCTCTCTCTCCTTCTCTCCTGAAGCAGCGTCCCGTCTGTTTGCTGGTCTATCTCTAGTTCTCTCCTGAAGCAGCGTCCCGTCTGTTTGGTGGTCTCTCTTTCCTTCTCTCCTGAAGCAGCGTCCCGTCTGTTTGGCGGTCTCTCTCTCCTTCTCTCCTGAAGCAGCGGCCCGTCTGTTTGGCGGTCTCTCTCTTTAATTTTCTCCTGAAGCAGCGGCACGTCTGTTTGGCGGTCTCTCTCTCTAATTCTCTCCTGAAGCAGCGGCCCGTCTGTTTGGCGGTCTCTCCCTCCTTCTCTCCTGAAGCAGCGTCCCGTCTGTTTGGCGGTCTCTCTCTCTAATTCTCTCCTGATGCAGCGTCCCGTCTGTTTGGTGGTCTCTCTCTCCTTCTCTCCTGAAGCAGCGTCCCGTCTGTTTGGCGGTCTCTCTCTTCTTCTCTCTTGATGCAGCGTCCCGTCTGTTTGGCGGTCTCTCTCTTCTTCTCTCCTGAAGCACCGGCCCGTCTGTTTGGCGGTCTCTCTCTCCTTCTCTCCTGAAGCAGCGGCCCGTCTGTTTGGCGGTCTCTCTCTCCTTCTCTCCTGAAGCAGCGTCCCGTCTGTTTGGCGGTCTCTCTCTCCTTCTCTCCTGAAGCAGCGTCCCGTCTGTTTGGCGGTCTCCTTCTCCTTCTCTCCTGAGCAGCGGCCCGTCTGTTTGGCGGTCTCTCTCTCCTTCTCTCCTGAAGCAGCGTCCCGTCTGTTTGGCGTTCTCTCTCTCCTTCTCTCCTGAAGCAGCGTCCCGTCTGTTTGGCGGTCTCTCTCTCCTTCTCTCCTGAAGCAGCGTCCCGTCTGTTTGGCGGTCTCTCTCTCCTTCTCTCCTGAAGCAGCGGCATGTCTGTTTGGCGGTCTCTCTCTCCTTCTCTCCTGAAGAAGCGGCCCGTCTGTTTGGCGGTCTCTCTCTCCTTCTCTCCTGAAGCAGCGGCACGTCTGTTTGGCGGTCTCTCTCTCTAATTCTCTCCTGAAGCAGCGGCCCGTCTGTTTGGCGGTCTCTCTCTCTAATTCTCTCCTGAAGCAGCGGCCCATCTGTTTGACGGTCTCTATCTCCTTCTCTCCTGAAGCAGCGTCCCGTCTGTTTGGCGGTCTCTTTCTCCTTCTCTCCTGAAGCAGCGGCCCGTCTGTTTGGCGGTCTCTCTCTCCTTCTCTCCTGAAGCAGCGTCCGGTCTGTTTGGCGGTCTCTCTCTCCTTCTCTCCTGAAGCAGCGTCCCGTCTGTTTGCGGTCTCTCTCTCCTTCTCTCCTGAAGCAGCAGCCCGTCTGTTTGGCGGACTCTCTCTCATTCTCTCCTGAAGCAGCGTCCCGTCTGTTTGGCGGTCTCTCTCTCCTTCTCTCCTGAAGCAGCGTCCCGTCTGTTTAGCGGTCTCTCTCTCCTTCTCTTCTGAAGCAGCGTCCCGTCTGTTTGGCAGTCTCTCTCTCCTTCTCTCCTGAAGCAGCGTCCCGTCTGTTTGGCGGTCTCTCTCTCCTTCTCTCCTGAAGCAGCGGCCCGTCTGTTTGGCAGTCTCTCTCTCTAATTCTCTCCTGAAGCAGCGGCCCGTCTGTTTGGCGGTCTCTCCCTCCTTCTCTCCTGAATCAGCGTCCCGTCTGTTTGGCGGTCTCTCTCTCTAATTCTCTCCTGAAGCAGCGTCCCGTCTGTTTGGTGGTCTCTCTCTCCTTCTCTCCTGAAGCAGCGTCCCGTCTGTTTGGCGGTCTCTCTCTTCTTCTCTCCTGAAGCACCGGCCCGTCTGTTTGGTGGTCTCTCTCTCCTTCTCTCCTGAAGCAGAGTCCCGTCTGTTTGGCGGTCTCTCTCTCTAATTCTCTCCTGAAGCAGCGGCCCGTCTGTTTGGCGGTCTCTCTCTCTAATTCTCTCCTGAAGCAGCGGCCCATCTGTTTGACGGTCTCTATCTCCTTCTCTCCTGAAGCAGCGTCCCGTCTGTTTGGCGGTCTCTTTCTCCTTCTCTCCTGAAGCAGCGGCCCGTCTGTTTGGCGGTCTCTCTCTCCTTCTCTCCTGAAGCAGCGTCCCGTCTGTTTGGCGGTCTCTCTCTCCTTCTCTCCTGAAGCAGCGTCCCGTCTGTTTGGCGGTCTCTCTCTCCTTCTCTCCTGAAGCAGCAGCCCGTCTGTTTGGCGGACTCTCTCTCATTCTCTCCTGAAGCAGCGTCCCGTCTGTTTGGCGGTCTCTCTCTCCTTCTCTCCTGAAGCAGCGTCCCGTCTGTTTAGCGGTCTCTCTCTCCTTCTCTTCTGAAGCAGCGTCCCGTCTGTTTGGCGGTCTCTCTCTCCTTCTCTCCTGAAGCAGCGTCCCGTCTGTTTGGCGGTCTCTCTCTCCTTCTCTCCTGAAGCAGCGGCCCGTCTGTTTGGCAATCTCTCTCTCTAATTCTCTCCTGAAGCAGCGGCCCGTCTGTTTGGCGGTCTCTCCCTCCTTCTCTCCTGAATCAGCGTCCCGTCTGTTTGGCGGTCTCTCTCTCTAATTCTCTCCTGAAGCAGCGTCCCGTCTGTTTGGTGGTCTCTCTCTCTAATTCTCTCCTGAAGCAGCGGCCCGTCTGTTTGGCAGTCTCTCTATCCAACTCTCCTGAAGCAGCGGCCCGTCTGTTTGGCAGTCTCTCTATCCAACTCTCCTGAAGCAGCGGCCCGTCTGTTTGGTGGTCTCTCTCTCCTCTCCTGAAGCAGCGTCCCGTCTGTTTGGCGGTCTCTCTCTCCTTCTCTCCTGAAGCAGCGTCCCATCTGTTTGACGGTCTCTCTCTCCTTCTCTCCTGAATCAGCGTCCCGTCTGTTTGGCGGTCTCTCTCTCTAATTCTCTCCTGAAGCAGCGTCCCGTCTGTTTGGCGGTCTCTCTCTCTAATTCTCTCCTGAAGCAGCGGCCCGTCTGTTTGGCAGTCTCTCTATCCAACTCTCCTGAAGCAGCGGCCCGTCTGTTTGGCAGTCTCTCTATCCAACTCTCCTGAAGCAGCGGCCCGTCTGTTTGGTGGTCTCTCTCTCCTCTCCTGAAGCAGCGTCCCGTCTGTTTGACGGTCTCTCTCTCCTTCTCTCCTGAAGCAGCGTCCCGTCTGTTTGGCGGTCTCTCTCTCCTTCTCTCCTGAAGCAGCGTCCCATCTGTTTGACGGTCTCTCTCTCCTTCTCTCCTGAAGCAGCGTCCCGTCTGTTTGGCGGTCTCTTTCTCCTTCTCTCCTGAAGCAGCGGCCCGTCTGTTTGGCGGTCTCTCTCTCCTTCTCTCCTGAAGCAGCGTCCCGTCTGTTTGGCGGTCTCTCTCTCCTTCTCTCCAGAAGCAGCGTCCCGTCTGTTTGGCGGTCTCTCTCTCCTTCTCTCCTGAAGCAGCGGCCCGTCTGTTTGGCGATCTCTCTCTCCTTCTCTCCTGAAGCAGCGGCACGTCTGTTTGGAGGTCTCTCTCTCCTTCTCTCCTGAAGCAGCGTCCCGTCTGTTTGGCGGTCTCTCTCTCCCTCTCTCCTGAAGCAGCATCCCGTCTGTTTGGCGGTCTCTCTCTCCTTCTCTCCTGAAGCAGCGTCCCGTCTGTTTGGCGGTCTCTCTCTCCTTCTCTCCTGAAGCAGCGGCCCGTCTGTTTGGCGGTCTCTCTCTTCTTCTCTCCTGAAGCAGAGTCCCGTCTGTTTGGCGGTCTCTCTCTCTAATTCTCTCCTGAAGCAGCGTCCCGTCTGTTTGGCGGTCTCTCTCTCTAATTCTTTCCTGAAGCAGCGGCCCGTCTGTTTGACGGTCTCTATCTCCTTCTCTCCTGAAGCAGCGTCCCGTCTGTTTGGCGGTCTCTTTCTCCTTCTCTCCTGAAGCAGCGGCCCGTATGTTTGGCGGTCTCTCTCTCCTTCTCTCCTGAAGCAGCGTCCCGTCTGTTTGGCGGTCTCTCTCTCCTTCTCTCCTGAAGCAGCGGCCCGTCTGTTTGGCGGTCTCTCTCTCCTTCTCTCCTGAAGCAGCGGCCCGTCTGTTTGGCGGTCTCTCTCTCCTTCTCTCCTGAAGCAGCGTCCCGTCTGTTTGGCGGTCTCTCTCTCCTTCTCTTCTGAAGCAGCGTCCCGTCTGTTTGGCGGTCTCTCTCTCCTTCTCTCCTGAAAAAGCGTCCCGTCTGTTTGGCGGTCTCTCTCTCCTTTTCTCCTGAAGCAGCGTCCCGTCTGTTTGGCGGTCTCTCTCCTTCTCTCCTGAAGCAGCGGCCCGTCTGTTTGGCGGTCTCTCTCTCCTTCTCTCCTGAAAAAGCGTCCCGTCTGTTTGGCGGTCTCTCTCTCCTTTTCTCCTGAAGCAGCGTCCCGTCTGTTTGGCGGTCTCTCTCTCCTTCTCTCCTGAAGCAGCGTCCCATCTGTTTGACGGTCTCTCTCTCCTTCTCTCCTGAATCAGCGTCCCGTCTGTTTGGCGGTCTCTCTCTCTAATTCTCTCCTGAAGCAGCGTCCCGTCTGTTTGGCGGTCTCTCTCTCTAATTCTCTCCTGAAGCAGCGGCCCGTCTGTTTGGCAGTCTCTCTATCCAGCTCTCCTGAAGCAGCGGCCCGTCTGTTTGGCAGTCTCTCTATCCAACTCTCCTGAAGCAGCGGCCCGTCTGTTTGGTGGTCTCTCTCTCCTCTCCTGAAGCAGCGTCCCGTCTGTTTGACGGTCTCTCTCTCCTTCTCTCCTGAAGCAGCGTCCCGTCTGTTTGGCGGTCTCTCTCTCCTTCTCTCCTGAAGCAGCGTCCCATCTGTTTGACGGTCTCTCTCTCCTTCTCTCCTGAAGCAGCGTCCCGTCTGTTTGGCGGTCTCTTTCTCCTTCTCTCCTGAAGCAGCGGCCCGTCTGTTTGGCGGTCTCTCTCTCCTTCTCTCCTGAAGCAGCGTCCCGTCTGTTTGGCGGTCTCTCTCTCCTTCTCTCCAGAAGCAGCGTCCCGTCTGTTTGGCGGTCTCTCTCTCCTTCTCTCCTGAAGCAGCGGCCCGTCTGTTTGGCGATCTCTCTCTCCTTCTCTCCTGAAGCAGCGGCACGTCTGTTTGGAGGTCTCTCTCTCCTTCTCTCCTGAAGCAGCGTCCCGTCTGTTTTGCGGTCTCTCTCTCCTTCTCTCCTGAAGCAGCATCCCGTCTGTTTGGCGGTCTCTCTCTCCTTCTCTCCTGAAGCAGCGTCCCGTCTGTTTGGCGGTCTCTCTCTCCTTATCTCCTGAAGCAGCGGCCCGTCTGTTTGGCGGTCTCTCTCTTCTTCTCTCCTGAAGCAGAGTCCCGTCTGTTTGGCGGTCTCTCTCTCTAATTCTCTCCTGAAGCAGCGTCCCGTCTGTTTGGCGGTCTCTCTCTCTAATTCTTTCCTGAAGCAGCGGCCCGTCTGTTTGACGGTCTCTATCTCCTTCTCTCCTGAAGCAGCGTCCCGTCTGTTTGGCGGTCTCTTTCTCCTTCTCTCCTGAAGCAGCGGCCCGTATGTTTGGCGGTCTCTCTCTCCTTCTCTCCTGAAGCAGCGTCCCGTCTGTTTGGCGGTCTCTCTCTCCTTCTCTCCTGAAGCAGCGGCCCGTCTGTTTGGCGGTCTCTCTCTCCTTCTCTCCTGAAGCAGCGGCCCGTCTGTTTGGCGGTCTCTCTCTCCTTCTCTCCTGAAGCAGCGTCCCGTCTGTTTGGCGGTCTCTCTCTCCTTCTCTTCTGAAGCAGCGTCCCGTCTGTTTGGCGGTCTCTCTCTCCTTCTCTCCTGAAAAAGCGTCCCGTCTGTTTGGCGGTCTCTCTCTCCTTTTCTCCTGAAGCAGCGTCCCGTCTGTTTGGCGGTCTCTCTCCTTCTCTCCTGAAGCAGCGGCCCGTCTGTTTGGCGGTCTCTCTCTCCTTCTCTCCTGAAGCAGCGGCCCGTCTGTTTGGCGGTCTCTCTCTCCTTCTCTCCTGAAGCAGCGGCCCGTCTGTTTGGCGGTCTCTCTCTCTAATTCTCTCCTGAAGCAGCGTCCCGTCTGTTTGGCAGTCTCTCTATCCAACTCTCCTGAAGCAGCGGCCCGTCTGTTTGGTGGTCTCTCTCTCCTCTCCTGAAGCAGCGTCCCGTCTGTTTGACGGTCTCTCTCTCCTTCTCTCCTGAAGCAGCGTCCCGTCTGTTTGGCGGTCTCTCTCTCCTTCTCTCCTGAAGCAGCGTCCCATCTGTTTGACGGTCTCTCTCTCCTTCTCTCCTGAAGCAGCGTCCCGTCTGTTTGGCGGTCTCTTTCTCCTTCTCTCCTGAAGCAGCGGCCCGTCTGTTTGGCGGTCTCTCTCTCCTTCTCTCCTGAAGCAGCGTCCCGTCTGTTTGGCGGTCTCTCTCTCCTTCTCTCCAGAAGCAGCGTCCCGTCTGTTTGGCGGTCTCTCTCTCCTTCTCTCCTGAAGCAGCGGCCCGTCTGTTTGGCGATCTCTCTCTCCTTCTCTCCTGAAGCAGCGGCACGTCTGTTTGGAGGTCTCTCTCTCCTTCTCTCCTGAAGCAGCGTCCCGTCTGTTTGGCGGTCTCTCTCTCCTTCTCTCCTGAAGCAGCATCCCGTCTGTTTGGCGGTCTCTCTCTCCTTCTCTCCTGAAGCAGCGTCCCGTCTGTTTGGCGGTCTCTCTCTCCTTCTCTCCTGAAGCAGCGTCCCGTCTGTTTGGCGGTCTCTCTCTCTAATTCTTTCCTGAAGCAGCGGCCCGTCTGTTTGACGGTCTCTATCTCCTTCTCTCCTGAAGCAGCGTCCCGTCTGTTTGGCGGTCTCTTTCTCCTTCTCTCCTGAAGCAGCGTCCCGTCTGTTTGGCGGTCTCTCTCCTTCTCTCCTGAAGCAGCGGCCCGTCTGTTTGGCGGTCTCTCTCTCCTTCTCTCCTGAAAAAGCGTCCCGTCTGTTTGGCGGTCTCTCTCTCCTTTTCTCCTGAAGCAGCGTCCCGTCTGTTTGGCGGTCTCTCTCTCCTTCTCTCCTGAAGCAGCGTCCCATCTGTTTGACGGTCTCTCTCTCCTTCTCTCCTGAATCAGCGTCCCGTCTGTTTGGCGGTCTCTCTCTCTAATTCTCTCCTGAAGCAGCGTCCCGTCTGTTTGGCGGTCTCTCTCTCTAATTCTCTCCTGAAGCAGCGGCCCGTCTGTTTGGCAGTCTCTCTATCCAACTCTCCTGAAGCAGCGGCCCGTCTGTTTGGCAGTCTCTCTATCCAACTCTCCTGAAGCAGCGGCCCGTCTGTTTGGTGGTCTCTCTCTCCTCTCCTGAAGCAGCGTCCCGTCTGTTTGACGGTCTCTCTCTCCTTCTCTCCTGAAGCAGCGTCCCGTCTGTTTGGCGGTCTCTCTCTCCTTCTCTCCTGAAGCAGCGTCCCATCTGTTTGACGGTCTCTCTCTCCTTCTCTCCTGAAGCAGCGTCCCGTCTGTTTGGCGGTCTCTTTCTCCTTCTCTCCTGAAGCAGCGGCCCGTCTGTTTGGCGGTCTCTCTCTCCTTCTCTCCTGAAGCAGCGTCCCGTCTGTTTGGCGGTCTCTCTCTCCTTCTCTCCAGAAGCAGCGTCCCGTCTGTTTGGCGGTCTCTCTCTCCTTCTCTCCTGAAGCAGCGGCCCGTCTGTTTGGCGATCTCTCTCTCCTTCTCTCCTGAAGCAGCGGCACGTCTGTTTGGAGGTCTCTCTCTCCTTCTCTCCTGAAGCAGCGTCCCGTCTGTTTTGCGGTCTCTCTCTCCTTCTCTCCTGAAGCAGCATCCCGTCTGTTTGGCGGTCTCTCTCTCCTTCTCTCCTGAAGCAGCGTCCCGTCTGTTTGGCGGTCTCTCTCTCCTTCTCTCCTGAAGCAGCGGCCCGTCTGTTTGGCGGTCTCTCTCTTCTTCTCTCCTGAAGCAGAGTCCCGTCTGTTTGGCGGTCTCTCTCTCTAATTCTCTCCTGAAGCAGCGTCCCGTCTGTTTGGCGGTCTCTCTCTCTAATTCTTTCCTGAAGCAGCGGCCCGTCTGTTTGACGGTCTCTATCTCCTTCTCTCCTGAAGCAGCGTCCCGTCTGTTTGGCGGTCTCTTTCTCCTTCTCTCCTGAAGCAGCGGCCCGTATGTTTGGCGGTCTCTCTCTCCTTCTCTCCTGAAGCAGCGTCCCGTCTGTTTGGCGGTCTCTCTCTCCTTCTCTCCTGAAGCAGCGGCCCGTCTGTTTGGCGGTCTCTCTCTCCTTCTCTCCTGAAGCAGCGGCCCGTCTGTTTGGCGGTCTCTCTCTCCTTCTCTCCTGAAGCAGCGTCCCGTCTGTTTGGCGGTCTCTCTCTCCTTCTCTTCTGAAGCAGCGTCCCGTCTGTTTGGCGGTCTCTCTCTCCTTCTCTCCTGAAAAAGCGTCCCGTCTGTTTGGCGGTCTCTCTCTCCTTTTCTCCTGAAGCAGCGTCCCGTCTGTTTGGCGGTCTCTCTCCTTCTCTCCTGAAGCAGCGGCCCGTCTGTTTGGCGGTCTCTCTCTCCTTCTCTCCTGAAGCAGCGGCCCGTCTGTTTGGCGGTCTCTCTCTCCTTCTCTCCTGAAGCAGCGGCCCGTCTGTTTGGCGGTCTCTCTCTCTAATTCTCTCCTGAAGCAGCGTCCCGTCTGTTTGGCAGTCTCTCTATCCAACTCTCCTGAAGCAGCGGCCCGTCTGTTTGGTGGTCTCTCTCTCCTCTCCTGAAGCAGCGTCCCGTCTGTTTGACGGTCTCTCTCTCCTTCTCTCCTGAAGCAGCGTCCCGTCTGTTTGGCGGTCTCTCTCTCCTTCTCTCCTGAAGCAGCGTCCCATCTGTTTGACGGTCTCTCTCTCCTTCTCTCCTGAAGCAGCGTCCCGTCTGTTTGGCGGTCTCTTTCTCCTTCTCTCCTGAAGCAGCGGCCCGTCTGTTTGGCGGTCTCTCTCTCCTTCTCTCCTGAAGCAGCGTCCCGTCTGTTTGGCGGTCTCTCTCTCCTTCTCTCCAGAAGCAGCGTCCCGTCTGTTTGGCGGTCTCTCTCTCCTTCTCTCCTGAAGCAGCGGCCCGTCTGTTTGGCGATCTCTCTCTCCTTCTCTCCTGAAGCAGCGGCACGTCTGTTTGGAGGTCTCTCTCTCCTTCTCTCCTGAAGCAGCGTCCCGTCTGTTTGGCGGTCTCTCTCTCCTTCTCTCCTGAAGCAGCATCCCGTCTGTTTGGCGGTCTCTCTCTCCTTCTCTCCTGAAGCAGCGTCCCGTCTGTTTGGCGGTCTCTCTCTCCTTCTCTCCTGAAGCAGCGTCCCGTCTGTTTGGCGGTCTCTCTCTCTAATTCTTTCCTGAAGCAGCGGCCCGTCTGTTTGACGGTCTCTATCTCCTTCTCTCCTGAAGCAGCGTCCCGTCTGTTTGGCGGTCTCTTTCTCCTTCTCTCCTGAAGCAGCGGCCCGTATGTTTGGCGGTCTCTCTCTCCTTCTCTCCTGAAGCAGCGTCCCGTCTGTTTGGCGGTCTCTCTCTCCTTCTCTCCTGAAGCAGCGGCCCGTCTGTTTGGCGGTCTCTCTCTCCTTCTCTCCTGAAGCAGCGGCCCGTCTGTTTGGCGGTCTCTCTCTCCTTCTCTCCTGAAGCAGCGTCCCGTCTGTTTGGCGGTCTCTCTCTCCTTCTCTTCTGAAGCAGCGTCCCGTCTGTTTGGCGGTCTCTCTCTCCTTCTCTCCTGAAAAAGCGTCCCGTCTGTTTGGCGGTCTCTCTCTCCTTTTCTCCTGAAGCAGCGTCCCGTCTGTTTGGCGGTCTCTCTCCTTCTCTCCTGAAGCAGCGGCCCGTCTGTTTGGCGGTCTCTCTCTCCTTCTCTCCTGAAGCAGCGGCCCGTCTGTTTGGCGGTCTCTCTCTCCTTCTCTCCTGAAGCAGCGGCCCGTCTGTTTGGCGGTCTCTCTCTCTAATTCTCTCCTGAAGCAGCGTCCCGTCTGTTTGGCAGTCTCTCTATCCAACTCTCCTGAAGCAGCGGCCCGTCTGTTTGGTGGTCTCTCTCTCCTCTCCTGAAGCAGCGTCCCGTCTGTTTGACGGTCTCTCTCTCCTTCTCTCCTGAAGCAGCGTCCCGTCTGTTTGGCGGTCTCTCTCTCCTTCTCTCCTGAAGCAGCGTCCCATCTGTTTGACGGTCTCTCTCTCCTTCTCTCCTGAAGCAGCGTCCCGTCTGTTTGGCGGTCTCTTTCTCCTTCTCTCCTGAAGCAGCGGCCCGTCTGTTTGGCGGTCTCTCTCTCCTTCTCTCCTGAAGCAGCGTCCCGTCTGTTTGGCGGTCTCTCTCTCCTTCTCTCCAGAAGCAGCGTCCCGTCTGTTTGGCGGTCTCTCTCTCCTTCTCTCCTGAAGCAGCGGCCCGTCTGTTTGGCGATCTCTCTCTCCTTCTCTCCTGAAGCAGCGGCACGTCTGTTTGGAGGTCTCTCTCTCCTTCTCTCCTGAAGCAGCGTCCCGTCTGTTTGGCGGTCTCTCTCTCCTTCTCTCCTGAAGCAGCATCCCGTCTGTTTGGCGGTCTCTCTCTCCTTCTCTCCTGAAGCAGCGTCCCGTCTGTTTGGCGGTCTCTCTCTCTAATTCTCTCCTGAAGCAGCGTCCCGTCTGTTTGGCGGTCTCTCTCTCTAATTCTTTCCTGAAGCAGCGGCCCGTCTGTTTGACGGTCTCTATCTCCTTCTCTCCTGAAGCAGCGTCCCGTCTGTTTGGCGGTCTCTTTCTCCTTCTCTCCTGAAGCAGCGGCCCGTATGTTTGGCGGTCTCTCTCTCCTTCTCTCCTGAAGCAGCGTCCCGTCTGTTTGGCGGTCTCTCTCTCCTTCTCTCCTGAAGCAGCGGCCCGTCTGTTTGGCGGTCTCTCTCTCCTTCTCTCCTGAAGCAGCGGCCCGTCTGTTTGGCGGTCTCTCTCTCCTTCTCTCCTGAAGCAGCGTCCCGTCTGTTTGGCGGTCTCTCTCTCCTTCTCTTCTGAAGCAGCGTCCCGTCTGTTTGGCGGTCTCTCTCTCCTTCTCTCCTGAAAAAGCGTCCCGTCTGTTTGGCGGTCTCTCTCTCCTTTTCTCCTGAAGCAGCGTCCCGTCTGTTTGGCGGTCTCTCTCCTTCTCTCCTGAAGCAGCGGCCCGTCTGTTTGGCGGTCTCTCTCTCCTTCTCTCCTGAAGCAGCGGCCCGTCTGTTTGGCGGTCTCTCTCTCCTTCTCTCCTGAAGCAGCGGCCCGTCTGTTTGGCGGTCTCTCTCTCTAATTCTCTCCTGAAGCAGCGTCCCGTCTGTTTGGCAGTCTCTCTATCCAACTCTCCTGAAGCAGCGGCCCGTCTGTTTGGTGGTCTCTCTCTCCTCTCCTGAAGCAGCGTCCCGTCTGTTTGACGGTCTCTCTCTCCTTCTCTCCTGAAGCAGCGTCCCGTCTGTTTGGCGGTCTCTCTCTCCTTCTCTCCTGAAGCAGCGTCCCATCTGTTTGACGGTCTCTCTCTCCTTCTCTCCTGAAGCAGCGTCCCGTCTGTTTGGCGGTCTCTTTCTCCTTCTCTCCTGAAGCAGCGGCCCGTCTGTTTGGCGGTCTCTCTCTCCTTCTCTCCTGAAGCAGCGTCCCGTCTGTTTGGCGGTCTCTCTCTCCTTCTCTCCAGAAGCAGCGTCCCGTCTGTTTGGCGGTCTCTCTCTCCTTCTCTCCTGAAGCAGCGGCCCGTCTGTTTGGCGATCTCTCTCTCCTTCTCTCCTGAAGCAGCGGCACGTCTGTTTGGAGGTCTCTCTCTCCTTCTCTCCTGAAGCAGCGTCCCGTCTGTTTGGCGGTCTCTCTCTCCTTCTCTCCTGAAGCAGCATCCCGTCTGTTTGGCGGTCTCTCTCTCCTTCTCTCCTGAAGCAGCGTCCCGTCTGTTTGGCGGTCTCTCTCTCCTTCTCTCCTGAAGCAGCGGCCCGTCTGTTTGCCGGTCTCTCTCTTCTTCTCTCCTGAAGCAGAGTCCCGTCTGTTTGGCGGTCTCTCTCTCTAATTCTCTCCTGAAGCAGCGTCCCGTCTGTTTGGCGGTCTCTCTCTCTAATTCTTTCCTGAAGCAGCGGCCCGTCTGTTTGACGGTCTCTATCTCCTTCTCTCCTGAAGCAGCGTCCCGTCTGTTTGGCGGTCTCTTTCTCCTTCTCTCCTGAAGCAGCGGCCCGTATGTTTGGCGGTCTCTCTCTCCTTCTCTCCTGAAGCAGCGTCCCGTCTGTTTGGCGGTCTCTCTCTCCTTCTCTCCTGAAGCAGCGGCCCGTCTGTTTGGCGGTCTCTCTCTCCTTCTCTCCTGAAGCAGCGGCCCGTCTGTTTGGCGGTCTCTCTCTCCTTCTCTCCTGAAGCAGCGTCCCGTCTGTTTGGCGGTCTCTCTCTCCTTCTCTTCTGAAGCAGCGTCCCGTCTGTTTGGCGGTCTCTCTCTCCTTCTCTCCTGAAAAAGCGTCCCGTCTGTTTGGCGGTCTCTCTCTCCTTTTCTCCTGAAGCAGCGTCCCGTCTGTTTGGCGGTCTCTCTCCTTCTCTCCTGAAGCAGCGGCCCGTCAGTTTGGCGGTCTCTGTCTCCTTCTCTCCTGAAGCAGCGGCCCGTCTGTTTGGCGGTCTCTCTCTCCTTCTCTCCTGAAGCAGCGGCCCGTCTGTTTGGCGGTCTCTCTCTCTAATTCTCTCCTGAAGCAGCGTCCCGTCTGTTTGGTGGTCTCTCTTTCCTTCTCTCCTGAAGCAGCGTCCCGTCTGTTTGGCGGTCTCTCTCTCCTTCTCTCCTGAAGCAGCGGCCCGTCTGTTTGGCGGTCTCTCTCCTTCTCTCCTGAAGCAGCGGCCCGTCTGTTTGGCGGTCTCTCTCTCCTTCTCTCCTGAAGCAGCGTCCCGTCTGTTTGGCGGTCTCTCTCTCCTTCTCTCCTGATGCAGCGTCCCGTCTGTTTGGCGGTCTCTCTCTCTAATTCTGTCCTGAAGCAGCGGCCCGTCTGTTTGGCGTTCTCTCCCTCCTTCTCTCCTGAAGCAGCGTCCCGTCTGTTTGGCGGTCTCTCTCTCTCCTTCTCTCCTGAAGTACTGGCCCGTCTGTTTGGCGGTCTCTCTCTCCTTCTCTCCTGAAGCAGCGGCCCGTCTGTTTGGCGGTCTCTCTCTTCTTCTCTCCTGAGGCAGCGTCCCGTCTGTTTGGCGGTCTCTCTCTCCTTCTCTCCTGAAGCAGCGTCCCGTCTGTTTGATGGTCTCTCTCTCCTTCTCTCCTGAAGCAGAGGCCCGTCTGTTTGGCGGTATCTCTCTCCTTCTCTCCTGAAGCAGCGTCCCGTCTGTTTGGCGGTCTCTCTCTCCTTCTCTCCTGAAGCAGCGTCCTGTCTGTTTGGCGGTCTCTCTCTCCTTCTCTCCTGAAGCAGCGTCCCGTCTGTTTGGCGGTCTCTCTCTCCTACTCTCCTGAAGCAGCGGCCCGTCTGTTTGGCGGTCTCTCTCTCTAATTCTCTCCTGAAGCATAGTCCCGTCTGTTTGGCGGTCTCTCTCTCTAATTCTCTCCTGAAGCAGCGTCCCGTCTGTTTGGCGGTCTCTCTCTCCTTCTCTCCTGAAGCAGAGTCCCGTCTGTTTGGCGGTCTCTCTCTTCTTCTCTCCTGAAGCAGCGTCCCGTCTGTTTGGCGGTCTCTCTCTCCTTCTCTTCTGAAGCAGCGTCCCGTCTGGTTGGCGGTCTCTCTCTCCTTCTCTCCTGAAGCAGCGTCCCGTCTGTTTGGCGGTCTCTCTCTCCTTCTCTCCTGAAGCAGCGGCCCGTCTGTTTGGCGGTCTCTCTCTCTAATTCTCTCCTGAAGCAGCGGCCCGTCTGTTTGGCGGTCTCTCCCTCCTTCTCTCCTTAAGCAGCGTCCCGTCTGTTTGGCGGTCTCTCTCTCTAATTCTCTCCTGAAGCAGCGTCCCGTCTGTTTGGCGGTCTCTCTCTCCTTCTCTTCTGAAGCAGCGGCCCGTCTGTTTGGCGGTCTCTCTCTCTAATTCTCTCCTGAAGCAGCGGCCCGTCTGTTTGGCGGTCTCTCTCTCTAATTCTCTCCTGAAGCAGCGGCCCGTCTGTTTGGCAGTCTCTCTATCCAACTCTCCTGAAGCAGCGGCCCGTCTGTTTGGCGGTCTCTCTCTCCTTCTCTCCTGAAGCAGCGTCCCATCTGTTTGACGGTCTCTCTCTCCTTCTCTCCTGAAGCAGCGTCCCGTCTGTTTGGCGGTCTCTTTCTCCTTCTCTCCTGAAGCAGAGTCCCGTCTGTTTGGCGGTCTCTCTCTCCTTCTCTCCTGAAGCAGCGTCCCGTCTGTTTGGCGGTCTCTCTCTCCTTCTCTTCTGAAGCAGCGTCCCGTCTGTTTGGCGGTCTCTCTCTCCTTCTCTCCTGAAGCAGCGTCCCGTCTGTTTGGCGGTCTCTCTCTCCTTCTCTCCTGAAGCAGCGGCCCGTCTGTTTGGCGGTCTCTCTCTCTAATTCTCTCCTGAAGCAGCGGCCCGTCTGTTTGGCGGTCTCTCCCTCCTTCTCTCCTGAAGCAGCGTCCCGTCTGTTTGGCGGTCTCTCTCTCTAATTCTCTCCTGAAGCAGCGTCCCGTCTGTTTGGTGGTCTCTCTCTCCTTCTCTCCTGAAGCAGCGACCCGTCTGTTTGGCGGTCTCTCTCTTCTTCTCTCCTGAAGCACCGGCCCGTCTGTTTGGCGGTCTCTCTCTCCTTCTCTCCTGAAGCAGCGGCCCGTCTGTTTGGCGGTCTCTCTCTCCTTCTCTCCTGAAGCAGCGTCCCGTCTGTTTGGCGGTCTCTCTCTCCTTCTCTCCTGAAGCAGCGTCCCGTCTGTTTGGCGGTCTCTCTCTCCTTCTCTCCTGAAGCAGCGTCCCGTCTGTTTGCCGGTCTCTCTCTAGTTCTCTCCTGAAGCAGCGTCCCGTCTGTTTGGCGGTCTCTCTCTCCTTCTCTCCTGAAGCAGCGTCCCGTCTGTTTGGCGGTCTCTCTCTTCTTCTCTCCTGAAGCACCGGCCCGTCTGTTTGGCGGTCTCTCTCTCCTTCTCTCCTGAAGCAGCGGCCCGTATGTTTGGCGGTCTCTCTCTCCTTCTCTCCTGAAGCAGCGTCCCGTCTGTTTGGCGGTCTCTCTCTCCTTTTCTCCTGAAGCAGCGTCCCGTCTGTTTGGCGGTCTCCTTCTCCTTCTCTCCTGAGCAGCGGCCCGTCTGTTTGGCGGTCTCTCTCTCCTTCTCTCCTGAAGCAGCGTCCCGTCTGTTTGGCGTTCTCTCTCTCCTTCTCTCCTGAAGCAGCGTCCCGTCTGTTTGGCGGTCTCTCTCTCCTTCTCTCCTGAAGCAGCGGCATGTCTGTTTGGCGGTCTCTCTCTCCTTCTCTCCTGAAGAAGCGGCCCGTCTGTTTGGCGGTCTCTCTCTCCTTCTCTCCTGAAGCAGCGGCACGTCTGTTTGGCGGTCTCTCTCTCTAAATCTCTCCTGAAGCAGCAGCCCGTCTGTTTGGCGGTCTCTCTCTCTAATTCTCTCCTGAAGCAGCGGCCCATCTGTTTGACGGTCTCTATCTCCTTCTCTCCTGAAGCAGCGTCCCGTCTGTTTGGCGGTCTCTTTCTCCTTCTCTCCTGAAGCAGCGGCCCGTCTGTTTGGCGGTCTCTCTCTCCTTCTCTCCTGAAGCAGCGGCCCGTCTGTTTGGCGGTCTCTCTCTCCTTCTCTCCTGAAGCAGCGTCCCGTCTGTTTGGCGGTCTCTCTCTCCTTCTCTCCTGAAGCAGCGGCCCGTCTGTTTGGCGGTCTCTCTCTCCTTCTCTCCTGAAGCAGCGTCCCGTCTGTTTGGCGGTCTCTCTCTCTAATTCTGTCCTGAAGCAGCGGCCCGTCTGTTTGGCGTTCTCTCCCTCCTTCTCTCCTGAAGCAGCGTCCCGTCTGTTTGGCGGTCTCTCTCTCTCCTTCTCTCCTGAAGTACTGGCCCGTCTGTTTGGCGGTCTCTCTCTCCTTCTCTCCTGAAGCAGCGGCCCGTCTGTTTGGCGGTCTCTCTCTTCTTCTCTCCTGAGGCAGCGTCCCGTCTGTTTGGCGGTCTCTCTCTCCTTCTCTCCTGAAGCAGCGTCCCTTCTGTTTGATGGTCTCTCTCTCCTTCTCTCCTGAAGCAGAGGCCCGTCTGTTTGGCGGTATCTCTCTCCTTCTCTCCTGAAGCAGCGTCCCGTCTGTTTGGCGGTCTCTCTCTCCTTCTCTCCTGAAGCAGCGTCCTGTCTGTTTGGCGGTCTCTCTCTCCTTCTCTCCTGAAGCAGCGTCCCGTCTGTTTGGCGGTCTCTCTCTCCTACTCTCCTGAAGCAGCGGCCCGTCTGTTTGGCGGTCTCTCTCTCTAATTCTCTCCTGAAGCATAGTCCCGTCTGTTTGGCGGTCTCTCTCTCTAATTCTCTCCTGAAGCAACGTCCCGTCTGTTTGGCGGTCTCTCTCTCCTTCTCTCCTGAAGCAGAGTCCCGTCTGTTTGGCGGTCTCTCTCTTCTTCTCTCCTGAAGCAGCGTCCCGTCTGTTTGGCGGTCTCTCTCTCCTTCTCTTCTGAAGCAGCGTCCCGTCTGTTTGGCGGTCTCTCTCTCCTTCTCTCCTGAAGCAGCGGCCCGTCTGTTTGGCGGTCTCTCTCTTCTTCTCTCCTGAAGCAGCGTCCCATCTGTTTGACGGTCTCTCTCTCCTTCTCTCCTGAAGCAGCGTCCCGTCTGTTTGGCGGTCTCTTTCTCCTTCTCTCCTGAAGCAGAGTCCCGTCTGTTTGGCGGTCTCTCTCTCCTTCTCTCCTGAAGCAGCGTCCCGTCTGTTTGGCGGTCTCTCTCTCTAATTCTCTCCTGAAGCAGCGTCCCGTCTGTTTGGCGGTCTCTCTCTCCTTCTCTCCTGAAGCAGAGTCCCGTCTGTTTGGCGGTCTCTCTCTTCTTCTCTCCTGAAGCAGCGTCCCGTCTGTTTGGCGGTCTCTCTCTCCTTCTCTTCTGAAGCAGCGTCCCGTCTGGTTGGCGGTCTCTCTCTCCTTCTCTCCTGAAGCAGCGTCCCGTCTGTTTGGCGGTCTCTCTCTCCTTCTCTCCTGAAGCAGCGGCCCGTCTGTTTGGCGGTCTCTCTCTCTAATTCTCTCCTGAAGCAGCGGCCCATCTGTTTGACGGTCTCTATCTCCTTCTCTCCTGAAGCAGCGTCCCGTCTGTTTGGCGGTCTCTTTCTCCTTCTCTCCTGAAGCAGCGGCCCGTCTGTTTGGCGGTCTCTCTCTCCTTCTCTCCTGAAGCAGCGGCCCGTCTGTTTGGCGGTCTCTCTCTCCTTCTCTCCTGAAGCAGCGTCCCGTCTGTTTGGCGGTCTCTCTCTCCTTCTCTCCTGATGCAGCGTCCCGTCTGTTTGGCGGTCTCTCTCTCTAATTCTGTCCTGAAGCAGCGGCCCGTCTGTTTGGCGTTCTCTCCCTCCTTCTCTCCTGAAGCAGCGTCCCGTCTGTTTGGCGGTCTCTCTCTCTCCTTCTCTCCTGAAGTACTGGCCCGTCTGTTTGGCGGTCTCTCTCTCCTTCTCTCCTGAAGCAGCGGCCCGTCTGTTTGGCGGTCTCTCTCTTCTTCTCTCCTGAGGCAGCGTCCCGTCTGTTTGGCGGTCTCTCTCTCCTTCTCTCCTGAAGCAGCGTCCCGTCTGTTTGATGGTCTCTCTCTCCTTCTCTCCTGAAGCAGAGGCCCGTCTGTTTGGCGGTATCTCTCTCCTTCTCTCCTGAAGCAGCGTCCCGTCTGTTTGGCGGTCTCTCTCTTCTTCTCTCCTGAAGCAGCGTCCTGTCTGTTTGGCGGTCTCTCTCTCCTTATCTCCTGAAGCAGCGTCCCGTCTGTTTGGCGGTCTCTCTCTCCTACTCTCCTGAAGCAGCGGCCCGTCTGTTTGGCGGTCTCTCTCTCTAATTCTCTCCTGAAGCATAGTCCCGTCTGTTTGGCGGTCTCTCTCTCTAATTATCTCCTGAAGCAGCGTCCCGTCTGTTTGACGGTCTCTCTCTCCTTTTCTCCTGAAGCAGCGTCCCGTCTGTTTCGCGGTCTCCTTCTCCTTCTCTCCTGAGCAGCGGCCCGTCTGTTTGGCGGTCTCTCTCTCCTTCTCTCCTGAAGCAGCGTCCCGTCTGTTTGGCGTTCTCTCTCTCCTTCTCTCCTGAAGCAGCGTCCCGTCTGTTTGGCGGTCTCTCTCTCCTTCTCTCCTGAAGCAGCGGCATGTCTGTTTGGCGGTCTCTCTCTCCTTCTCTCCTGAAGAAGCGGCCCGTCTGTTTGGCGGTCTCTCTCTCCTTCTCTCCTGAAGCAGCGGCACGTCTGTTTGGCGGTCTCTCTCTCTAATTCTCTCCTGAAGCAGCGGCCCGTCTGTTTGGCGGTCTCTCCCTCTAATTCTCTCCTGAAGCAGCGGCCCATCTGTTTGACGGTCTCTATCTCCTTCTCTCCTGAAGCAGCGTCCCGTCTGTTTGGCGGTCTCTTTCTCCTTCTCTCCTGAAGCAGCGGCCCGTCTGTTTGGCAGTCTCTCTCTCCTTCTCTCCTGAAGCAGCGGCCCGTCTGTTTGGCGGTCTCTCTCTCCTTCTCTCCTGAAGCAGCGTCCCGTCTGTTTGGCGGTCTCTCTCTCCTTCTCTCCTGAAGCAGCGGCCCGTCTGTTTGGCGGTCTCTCTCTCCTTCTCTCCTGAAGCAGCGTCCCGTCTGTTTGGCGGTCTCTCTCTCTAATTCTGTCCTGAAGCAGCGGCCCGTCTGTTTGGCGTTCTCTCCCTCCTTCTCTCCTGAAGCAGCGTCCCGTCTGTTTGGCGGTCTCTCTCTCTCCTTCTCTCCTGAAGTACTGGCCCGTCTGTTTGGCGGTCTCTCTCTCCTTCTCTCCTGAAGCAGCGGCCCGTCTGTTTGGCGGTCTCTCTCTTCTTCTCTCCTGAGGCAGCGTCCCGTCTGTTTGGCGGTCTCTCTCTCCTTCTCTCCTGAAGCAGCGTCCCGTCTGTTTGATGGTCTCTCTCTCCTTCTCTCCTGAAGCAGAGGCCCGTCTGTTTGGCGGTATCTCTCTCCTTCTCTCCTGAAGCAGCGTCCCGTCTGTTTGGCGGTCTCTCTCTCCTTCTCTCCTGAAGCAGCGTCCTGTCTGTTTGGCGGTCTCTCTCTCCTTCTCTCCTGAAGCAGCGTCCCGTCTGTTTGGCGGTCTCTCTCTCCTACTCTCCTGAAGCAGCGGCCCGTCTGTTTGGCGGTCTCTCTCTCTAATTCTCTCCTGAAGCATAGTCCCGTCTGTTTGGCGGTCTCTCTCTCTAATTCTCTCCTGAAGCAGCGTCCCGTCTGTTTGGCGGTCTCTCTCTCCTTCTCTCCTGAAGCAGAGTCCCGTCTGTTTGGCGGTCTCTCTCTTCTTCTCTCCTGAAGCAGCGTCCCGTCTGTTTGGCGGTCTCTCTCTCCTTCTCTTCTGAAGCAGCGTCCCGTCTGTTTGGCGGTCTCTCTCTCCTTCTCTCCTGAAGCAGCGGCCCGTCTGTTTGGCGGTCTCTCTCTTCTTCTCTCCTGAAGCAGCGTCCCATCTGTTTGACGGTCTCTCTCTCCTTCTCTCCTGAAGCAGCGTCCCGTCTGTTTGGCGGTCTCTTTCTCCTTCTCTCCTGAAGCAGAGTCCCGTCTGTTTGGCGGTCTCTCTCTCCTTCTCTCCTGAAGCAGCGTCCCGTCTGTTTGGCGGTCTCTCTCTCTAATTCTCTCCTGAAGCAGCGTCCCGTCTGTTTGGCGGTCTCTCTCTCCTTCTCTCCTGAAGCAGAGTCCCGTCTGTTTGGCGGTCTCTCTCTTCTTCTCTCCTGAAGCAGCGTCCCGTCTGTTTGGCGGTCTCTCTCTCCTTCTCTTCTGAAGCAGCGTCCCGTCTGGTTGGCGGTCTCTCTCTCCTTCTCTCCTGAAGCAGCGTCCCGTCTGTTTGGCGGTCTCTCTCTCCTTCTCTCCTGAAGCAGCGGCCCGTCTGTTTGGCGGTCTCTCTCTCTAATTCTCTCCTGAAGCAGCGGCCCGTCTGTTTGGCGGTCTCTCCCTCCTTCTCTCCTTAAGCAGCGTCCCGTCTGTTTGGCGGTCTCTCTCTCTAATTCTCTCCTGAAGCAGCGTCCCGTCTGTTTGGCGGTCTCTCTCTCCTTCTCTTCTGAAGCAGCGTCCCGTCTGTTTGGCGGTCTCTCTCTCCTTCTCTCCTGAAGCAGCGGCCCGTCTGTTTGGCGGTCTCTCTCTCTAATTCTCTCCTGAAGCAGCGGCCCATCTGTTTGACGGTCTCTATCTCCTTCTCTCCTGAAGCAGCGTCCCGTCTGTTTGGCGGTCTCTTTCTCCTTCTCTCCTGAAGCAGCGGCCCGTCTGTTTGGCGGTCTCTCTCTCCTTCTCTCCTGAAGCAGCGGCCCGTCTGTTTGGCGGTCTCTCTCTCCTTCTCTCCTGAAGCAGCGTCCCGTCTGTTTGGCGGTCTCTCTCTCCTTCTCTCCTGATGCAGCGTCCCGTCTGTTTGGCGGTCTCTCTCTCTAATTCTGTCCTGAAGCAGCGGCCCGTCTGTTTGGCGTTCTCTCCCTCCTTCTCTCCTGAAGCAGCGTCCCGTCTGTTTGGCGGTCTCTCTCTCTCCTTCTCTCCTGAAGTACTGGCCCGTCTGTTTGGCGGTCTCTCTCTCCTTCTCTCCTGAAGCAGCGGCCCGTCTGTTTGGCGGTCTCTCTCTTCTTCTCTCCTGAGGCAGCGTCCCGTCTGTTTGGCGGTCTCTCTCTCCTTCTCTCCTGAAGCAGCGTCCCGTCTGTTTGATGGTCTCTCTCTCCTTCTCTCCTGAAGCAGAGGCCCGTCTGTTTGGCGGTATCTCTCTCCTTCTCTCCTGAAGCAGCGTCCCGTCTGTTTGGCGGTCTCTCTCTTCTTCTCTCCTGAAGCAGCGTCCTGTCTGTTTGGCGGTCTCTCTCTCCTTCTCTCCTGAAGCAGCGTCCCGTCTGTTTGGCGGTCTCTCTCTCCTACTCTCCTGAAGCAGCGGCCCGTCTGTTTGGCGGTCTCTCTCTCTAATTCTCTCCTGAAGCATAGTCCCGTCTGTTTGGCGGTCTCTCTCTCTAATTCTCTCCTGAAGCAGCGTCCCGTCTGTTTGGCGGTCTCTCTCTCCTTCTCTCCTGAAGCAGAGTCCCGTCTGTTTGGCGGTCTCTCTCTTCTTCTCTCCTGAAGCAGCGTCCCGTCTGTTTGGCGGTCTCTCTCTCCTTCTCTTCTGAAGCAGCGTCCCGTCTGGTTGGCGGTCTCTCTCTCCTTCTCTCCTGAAGCAGCGTCCCGTCTGTTTGGCGGTCTCTCTCTCCTTCTCTCCTGAAGCAGCGGCCCGTCTGTTTGGCGGTCTCTCTCTCTAATTCTCTCCTGAAGCAGCGGCCCGTCTGTTTGGCGGTCTCTCCCTCCTTCTCTCCTTAAGCAGCGTCCCGTCTGTTTGGCGGTCTCTCTCTCTAATTCTCTCCTGAAGCAGCGGCCCGTCTGTTTGGCGGTCTCTCCCTCCTTCTCTCCTTAAGCAGCGGCCCGTCTGTTTGGCGGTCTCTCTCTTCTTCTCTCCTGAGGCAGCGTCCCGTCTGTTTGGCGGTCTCTCTCTCCTTCTCTCCTGAAGCAGCGTCCCGTCTGTTTGATGGTCTCTCTCTCCTTCTCTCCTGAAGCAGAGGCCCGTCTGTTTGGCGGTATCTCTCTCCTTCTCTCCTGAAGCAGCGTCCCGTCTGTTTGGCGGTCTCTCTCTCCTTCTCTCCTGAAGCAGCGTCCTGTCTGTTTGGCGGTCTCTCTCTCCTTCTCTCCTGAAGCAGCGTCCCGTCTGTTTGGCGGTCTCTCTCTCCTACTCTCCTGAAGCAGCGGCCCGTCTGTTTGGCGGTCTCTCTCTCTAATTCTCTCCTGAAGCATAGTCCCGTCTGTTTGGCGGTCTCTCTCTCTAATTCTCTCCTGAAGCAGCGTCCCGTCTGTTTGGCGGTCTCTCTCTCCTTCTCTCCTGAAGCAGAGTCCCGTCTGTTTGGCGGTCTCTCTCTTCTTCTCTCCTGAAGCAGCGTCCCGTCTGTTTGGCGGTCTCTCTCTCCTTCTCTTCTGAAGCAGCGTCCCGTCTGTTTGGCGGTCTCTCTCTCCTTCTCTCCTGAAGCAGCGGCCCGTCTGTTTGGCGGTCTCTCTCTTCTTCTCTCCTGAAGCAGCGTCCCATCTGTTTGACGGTCTCTCTCTCCTTCTCTCCTGAAGCAGCGTCCCGTCTGTTTGGCGGTCTCTTTCTCCTTCTCTCCTGAAGCAGAGTCCCGTCTGTTTGGCGGTCTCTCTCTCCTTCTCTCCTGAAGCAGCGTCCCGTCTGTTTGGCGGTCTCTCTCTCTAATTCTCTCCTGAAGCAGCGTCCCGTCTGTTTGGCGGTCTCTCTCTCCTTCTCTCCTGAAGCAGAGTCCCGTCTGTTTGGCGGTCTCTCTCTTCTTCTCTCCTGAAGCAGCGTCCCGTCTGTTTGGCGGTCTCTCTCTCCTTCTCTTCTGAAGCAGCGTCCCGTCTGGTTGGCGGTCTCTCTCTCCTTCTCTCCTGAAGCAGCGTCCCGTCTGTTTGGCGGTCTCTCTCTCCTTCTCTCCTGAAGCAGCGGCCCGTCTGTTTGGCGGTCTCTCTCTCTAATTCTCTCCTGAAGCAGCGGCCCGTCTGTTTGGCGGTCTCTCCCTCCTTCTCTCCTTAAGCAGCGTCCCGTCTGTTTGGCGGTCTCTCTCTCTAATTCTCTCCTGAAGCAGCGTCCCGTCTGTTTGGCGGTCTCTCTCTCCTTCTCTTCTGAAGCAGCGTCCCGTCTGTTTGGCGGTCTCTCTCTCCTTCTCTCCTGAAGCAGCGGCCCGTCTGTTTGGCGGTCTCTCTCTCTAATTCTCTCCTGAAGCAGCGGCCCATCTGTTTGACGGTCTCTATCTCCTTCTCTCCTGAAGCAGCGTCCCGTCTGTTTGGCGGTCTCTTTCTCCTCTCTCCTGAAGCAGCGGCCCGTCTGTTTGGCGGTCTCTCTCTCCTTCTCTCCTGAGCAGCGGCCCGTCTGTTTGGCGGTCTCTCTCTCCTTCTCTCCTGAAGCAGCGTCCCGTCTGTTTGGCGGTCTCTCTCTCCTTCTCTCCTGATGCAGCGTCCCGTCTGTTTGGCGGTCTCTCTCTCTAATTCTGTCCTGAAGCAGCGGCCCGTCTGTTTGGCGTTCTCTCCCTCCTTCTCTCCTGAAGCAGCGTCCCGTCTGTTTGGCGGTCTCTCTCTCTCCTTCTCTCCTGAAGTACTGGCCCGTCTGTTTGGCGGTCTCTCTCTCCTTCTCTCCTGAAGCAGCGGCCCGTCTGTTTGGCGGTCTCTCTCTTCTTCTCTCCTGAGGCAGCGTCCCGTCTGTTTGGCGGTCTCTCTCTCCTTCTCTCCTGAAGCAGCGTCCCGTCTGTTTGATGGTCTCTCTCTCCTTCTCTCCTGAAGCAGAGGCCCGTCTGTTTGGCGGTATCTCTCTCCTTCTCTCCTGAAGCAGCGTCCCGTCTGTTTGGCGGTCTCTCTCTTCTTCTCTCCTGAAGCAGCGTCCTGTCTGTTTGGCGGTCTCTCTCTCCTTCTCTCCTGAAGCAGCGTCCCGTCTGTTTGGCGGTCTCTCTCTCCTACTCTCCTGAAGCAGCGGCCCGTCTGTTTGGCGGTCTCTCTCTCTAATTCTCTCCTGAAGCATAGTCCCGTCTGTTTGGCGGTCTCTCTCTCTAATTCTCTCCTGAAGCAGCGTCCCGTCTGTTTGGCGGTCTCTCTCTCCTTCTCTCCTGAAGCAGAGTCCCGTCTGTTTGGCGGTCTCTCTCTTCTTCTCTCCTGAAGCAGCGTCCCGTCTGTTTGGCGGTCTCTCTCTCCTTCTCTTCTGAAGCAGCGTCCCGTCTGGTTGGCGGTCTCTCTCTCCTTCTCTCCTGAAGCAGCGTCCCGTCTGTTTGGCGGTCTCTCTCTCCTTCTCTCCTGAAGCAGCGGCCCGTCTGTTTGGCGGTCTCTCTCTCTAATTCTCTCCTGAAGCAGCGGCCCGTCTGTTTGGCGGTCTCTCCCTCCTTCTCTCCTTAAGCAGCGTCCCGTCTGTTTGGCGGTCTCTCTCTCTAATTCTCTCCTGAAGCAGCGTCCCGTCTGTTTGGCGGTCTCTCTCTCCTTCTCTCCTGAAGCAGCGGCCCGTCTGTTTGGCGGTCTCTCTCTCTAATTCTCTCCTGAAGCAGCGGCCCGTCTGTTTGGCGGTCTCTCTCTCTATTTCTCTCCTGAAGCAGCGGCCCGTCTGTTTGGCAGTCTCTCTATCCAACTCTCCTGAAGCAGCGGCCCGTCTGTTTGGCAGTCTCTCTATCCAACTCTCCTGAAGCAGCGGCCCGTCTGTTTGGTGGTCTCTCTCTCCTCTCCTGAAGCAGCGTCCCGTCTGTTTGACGGTCTCTCTCTCCTTCTCTCCTGAAGCAGCGTCCCATCTGTTTGGCGGTCTCTCTCTCCTTCTCTCCTGAAGCAGCGTCCCATCTGTTTGACGGTCTCTCTCTCCTTCTCTCCTGAAGCAGCGTCCCGTCTGTTTGGCGGTCTCTTTCTCCTTCTCTCCTGAAGCAGAGTCCCGTCTGTTTGGCGGTCTCTCTCTCCTTCTCTCCTGAAGCAGCGTCCCGTCTGTTTGGCGGTCTCTCTCTCCTTCTCTTCTGAAGCAGCGTCCCGTCTGTTTGGCGGTCTCTCTCTCCTTCTCTCCTGAAGCAGCGTCCCGTCTGTTTGGCGGTCTCTCTCTCCTTCTCTCCTGAAGCAGCGGCCCGTCTGTTTGGCGGTCTCTCTCTCTAATTCTCTCCTGAAGCAGCGGCCCGTCTGTTTGGCGGTCTATCCCTCCTTCTCTCCTGAAGCAGCGTCCCGTCTGTTTGGCGGTCTCTCTCTCTAATTCTCTCCTGAAGCAGCGTCCCGTCTGTTTGGTGGTCTCTCTCTCCTTCTCTCCTGAAGCAGCGTCCCGTCTGTTTGGCGGTCTCTCTCTTCTTCTCTCCTGAAGCACCGGCCCGTCTGTTTGGCGGTCTCTCTCTCCTTCTCTCCTGAAGCAGCGGCCCGTCTGTTTGGCGGTCTCTCTCTCCTTCTCTCCTGAAGCAGCGGCCCGTCTGTTTGGCGGTCTCTCTCTCCTTCTCTCCTGAAGCAGCGTCCCGTCTGTTTGGCGGTCTCTCTCTCCTTCTCTCCTGATGCAGCGTCCCGTCTGTTTGGCGGTCTCTCTCTCTAATTCTGTCCTGAAGCAGCGGCCCGTCTGTTTGGCGTTCTCTCCCTCCTTCTCTCCTGAAGCAGCGTCCCGTCTGTTTGGCGGTCTCTCTCTCTCCTTCTCTCCTGAAGTACTGGCCCGTCTGTTTGGCGGTCTCTCTCTCCTTCTCTCCTGAAGCAGCGGCCCGTCTGTTTGGCGGTCTCTCTCTTCTTCTCTCCTGAGGCAGCGTCCCGTCTGTTTGGCGGTCTCTCTCTCCTTCTCTCCTGAAGCAGCGTCCCGTCTGTTTGATGGTCTCTCTCTCCTTCTCTCCTGAAGCAGAGGCCCGTCTGTTTGGCGGTATCTCTCTCCTTCTCTCCTGAAGCAGCGTCCCGTCTGTTTGGCGGTCTCTCTCTTCTTCTCTCCTGAAGCAGCGTCCTGTCTGTTTGGCGGTCTCTCTCTCCTTCTCTCCTGAAGCAGCGTCCCGTCTGTTTGGCGGTCTCTCTCTCCTACTCTCCTGAAGCAGCGGCCCGTCTGTTTGGCGGTCTCTCTCTCTAATTCTCTCCTGAAGCATAGTCCCGTCTGTTTGGCGGTCTCTCTCTCTAATTCTCTCCTGAAGCAGCGTCCCGTCTGTTTGGCGGTCTCTCTCTCCTTCTCTCCTGAAGCAGAGTCCCGTCTGTTTGGCGGTCTCTCTCTTCTTCTCTCCTGAAGCAGCGTCCCGTCTGTTTGGCGGTCTCTCTCTCCTTCTCTTCTGAAGCAGCGTCCCGTCTGGTTGGCGGTCTCTCTCTCCTTCTCTCCTGAAGCAGCGTCCCGTCTGTTTGGCGGTCTCTCTCTCCTTCTCTCCTGAAGCAGCGGCCCGTCTGTTTGGCGGTCTCTCTCTCTAATTCTCTCCTGAAGCAGCGGCCCGTCTGTTTGGCGGTCTCTCCCTCCTTCTCTCCTTAAGCAGCGTCCCGTCTGTTTGGCGGTCTCTCTCTCTAATTCTCTCCTGAAGCAGCGTCCCGTCTGTTTGGCGGTCTCTCTCTCCTTCTCTCCTGAAGCAGCGGCCCGTCTGTTTGGCGGTCTCTCTCTCTAATTCTCTCCTGAAGCAGCGGCCCGTCTGTTTGGCGGTCTCTCTCTCTATTTCTCTCCTGAAGCAGCGGCCCGTCTGTTTGGCAGTCTCTCTATCCAACTCTCCTGAAGCAGCGGCCCGTCTGTTTGGCAGTCTCTCTAACCAACTCTCCTGAAGCAGCGGCCCGTCTGTTTGGTGGTCTCTCTCTCCTCTCCTGAAGCAGCGTCCCGTCTGTTTGACGGTCTCTCTCTCCTTCTCTCCTGAAGCAGCGTCCCATCTGTTTGGCGGTCTCTCTCTCCTTCTCTCCTGAAGCAGCGTCCCATCTGTTTGACGGTCTCTCTCTCCTTCTCTCCTGAAGCAGCGTCCCGTCTGTTTGGCGGTCTCTTTCTCCTTCTCTCCTGAAGCAGAGTCCCGTCTGTTTGGCGGTCTCTCTCTCCTTCTCTCCTGAAGCAGCGTCCCGTCTGTTTGGCGGTCTCTCTCTCCTTCTCTTCTGAAGCAGCGTCCCGTCTGTTTGGCGGTCTCTCTCTCCTTCTCTCCTGAAGCAGCGTCCCGTCTGTTTGGCGGTCTCTCTCTCCTTCTCTCCTGAAGCAGCGGCCCGTCTGTTTGGCGGTCTCTCTCTCTAATTCTCTCCTGAAGCAGCGGCCCGTCTGTTTGGCGGTCTATCCCTCCTTCTCTCCTGAAGCAGCGTCCCGTCTGTTTGGCGGTCTCTCTCTCTAATTCTCTCCTGAAGCAGTGTCCCGTCTGTTTGGTGGTCTCTCTCTCTAATTCTCTCCTGAAGCAGCGTCCCGTCTGTTTGGTGGTCTCTCTCTCCTTCTCTCCTGAAGCAGCGTCCCGTCTGTTTGGCGGTCTCTCTCTTCTTCTCTCCTGAAGCAGCGTCCTGTCTGTTTGGCGGTCTCTCTCTCCTTCTCTCCTGAAGCAGCGTCCCGTCTGTTTGGCGGTCTCTCTCTCCTACTCTCCTGAAGCAGCGGCCCGTCTGTTTGGCGGTCTCTCTCTCTAATTCTCTCCTGAAGCATAGTCCCGTCTGTTTGGCGGTCTCTCTCTCTAATTCTCTCCTGAAGCAGCGTCCCGTCTGTTTGGCGGTCTCTCTCTCCTTCTCTCCTGAAGCAGAGTCCCGTCTGTTTGGCGGTCTCTCTCTTCTTCTCTCCTGAAGCAGCGTCCCGTCTGTTTGGCGGTCTCTCTCTCCTTCTCTTCTGAAGCAGCGTCCCGTCTGGTTGGCGGTCTCTCTCTCCTTCTCTCCTGAAGCAGCGTCCCGTCTGTTTGGCGGTCTCTCTCTCCTTCTCTCCTGAAGCAGCGGCCCGTCTGTTTGGCGGTCTCTCTCTCTAATTCTCTCCTGAAGCAGCGGCCCGTCTGTTTGGCGGTCTCTCCCTCCTTCTCTCCTTAAGCAGCGTCCCGTCTGTTTGGCGGTCTCTCTCTCTAATTCTCTCCTGAAGCAGCGTCCCGTCTGTTTGGCGGTCTCTCTCTCCTTCTCTCCTGAAGCAGCGGCCCGTCTGTTTGGCGGTCTCTCTCTCTAATTCTCTCCTGAAGCAGCGGCCCGTCTGTTTGGCGGTCTCTCTCTCTATTTCTCTCCTGAAGCAGCGGCCCGTCTGTTTGGCAGTCTCTCTATCCAACTCTCCTGAAGCAGCGGCCCGTCTGTTTGGCAGTCTCTCTAACCAACTCTCCTGAAGCAGCGGCCCGTCTGTTTGGTGGTCTCTCTCTCCTCTCCTGAAGCAGCGTCCCGTCTGTTTGACGGTCTCTCTCTCCTTCTCTCCTGAAGCAGCGTCCCATCTGTTTGGCGGTCTCTCTCCCCTTCTCTCCTGAAGCAGCGTCCCATCTGTTTGACGGTCTCTCTCTCCTTCTCTCCTGAAGCAGCGTCCCGTCTGTTTGGCGGTCTCTTTCTCCTTCTCTCCTGAAGCAGAGTCCCGTCTGTTTGGCGGTCTCTCTCTCCTTCTCTCCTGAAGCAGCGTCCCGTCTGTTTGGCGGTCTCTCTCTCCTTCTCTTCTGAAGCAGCGTCCCGTCTGTTTGGCGGTCTCTCTCTCCTTCTCTCCTGAAGCAGCGTCCCGTCTGTTTGGCGGTCTCTCTCTCCTTCTCTCCTGAAGCAGCGGCCCGTCTGTTTGGCGGTCTCTCTCTCTAATTCTCTCCTGAAGCAGCGGCCCGTCTGTTTGGCGGTCTATCCCTCCTTCTCTCCTGAAGCAGCGTCCCGTCTGTTTGGCGGTCTCTCTCTCTAATTCTCTCCTGAAGCAGCGTCCCGTCTGTTTGGTGGTCTCTCTCTCTAATTCTCTCCTGAAGCAGCGTCCCGTCTGTTTGGTGGTCTCTCTCTCCTTCTCTCCTGAAGCAGCGTCCCGTCTGTTTGGCGGTCTCTCTCTTCTTCTCTCCTGAAGCACCGGCCCGTCTGTTTGGCGGTCTCTCTCTCCTTCTCTCCTGAAGCAGCGGCCCGTCTGTTTGGCGGTCTCTCTCTCCTTCTCTCCTGAAGCAGCGTCCCGTCTGTTTGGCGGTCTCTCTCTCCTTCTCTCCTGAAGCAGCGTCCCGTCTGTTTGGCGGTCTCTCTCTCCTTCTCTCCTGAAGCAGCGTCCCGTCTGTTTGCCGGTCTCTCTCTAGTTCTCTCCTGAAGCAGCGTCCCGTCTGTTTGGCGGTCTCTCTCTCCTTCTCTCCTGAAGCAGCGTCCCGTCTGTTTGGCGGTCTCTCTCTTCTTCTCTCCTGAAGCACCGGCCCGTCTGTTTGGCGGTCTCTCTCTCCTTCTCTCCTGAAGCAGCGGCCCGTATGTTTGGCGGTCTCTCTCTCCTTCTCTCCTGAAGCAGCGTCCCGTCTGTTTGGCGGTCTCTCTCTCCTTCTCTCCTGAAGCAGCGTCCCGTCTGTTTGGCGGTCTCCTTCTCCTTCTCTCCTGAGCAGCGGCCCGTCTGTTTGGCGGTCTCTCTCTCCTTCTCTCCTGAAGCAGCGTCCCGTCTGTTTGGCGTTCTCTCTCTCCTTCTCTCCTGAAGCAGCGTCCCGTCTGTTTGGCGGTCTCTCTCTCCTTCTCTCCTGAAGCAGCGGCACGTCTGTTTGGCGGTCTCTCTCTCCCCTTCTCTCCTGAAGAAGCGGCCCGTCTGTTTGGCGGTCTCTCTCTCCTTCTCTCCTGAAGCAGCGGCACGTCTGTTTGGCGGTCTCTCTCTCTAATTCTCTCCTGAAGCAGCGGCCCGTCTGTTTGGCGGTCTCTCTCTCTAATTCTCTCCTGAAGCAGCGGCCCGTCTGTTTGACGGTCTCTATCTCCTTCTCTCCTGAAGCAGCGTCCCGTCTGTTTGGCGGTCTCTTTCTCCTTCTCTCCTGAAGCAGCGGCCCGTCTGTTTGGCGGTCTCTCTCTCCTTCTCTCCTGAAGCAGCGTCCCGTCTGTTTGGCGGTCTCTCTCTCCTTCTCTCCTGAAGCAGCGTCCCGTCTGTTTGGCGGTCTCTCTCTCCTTCTCTCCTGAAGCAGCAGCCCGTCTGTTTGGCGGACTCTCTCTCATTCTCTCCTGAAGCAGCGTCCCGTCTGTTTGGCGGTCTCTCTCTCCTTCTCTCCTGAAGCAGCGTCCCGTCTGTTTAGCGGTCTCTCTCTCCTTCTCTTCTGAAGCAGCGTCCCGTCTGTTTGGCGGTCTCTCTCTCCTTCTCTCCTGAAGCAGCGTCCCGTCTGTTTGGCGGTCTCTCTCTCCTTCTCTCCTGAAGCAGCGGCCCGTCTGTTTGGCAGTCTCTCTCTCTAATTCTCTCCTGAAGCAGCGGCCCGTCTGTTTGGCGGTCTCTCCCTCCTTCTCTCCTGAATCAGCGTCCCGTCTGTTTGGCGGTCTCTCTCTCTAATTCTCTCCTGAAGCAGCGTCCCGTCTGTTTGGTGGTCTCTCTCTCCTTCTCTCCTGAAGCAGCGTCCTGTCTGTTTGGCGGTCTCTCTCTTCTTCTCTCCTGAAGCACCGGCCCGTCTGTTTGGTGGTCTCTCTCTCCTTCTCTCCTGAAGCAGAGTCCCGTCTGTTTGGCGGTCTCTCTCTCTAATTCTCTCCTGAAGCAGCGGCCCGTCTGTTTGGCGGTCTCTCTCTCTAATTCTCTCCTGAAGCAGCGGCCCATCTGTTTGACGGTCTCTATCTCCTTCTCTCCTGAAGCAGCGTCCCGTCTGTTTGGCGGTCTCTTTCTCCTTCTCTCCTGAAGCAGCGGCCCGTCTGTTTGGCGGTCTCTCTCTCCTTCTCTCCTGAAGCAGCGTCCCGTCTGTTTGGCGGTCTCTCTCTCCTTCTCTCCTGAAGCAGCGTCCCGTCTGTTTGGCGGTCTCTCTCTCCTTCTCTCCTGAAGCAGCAGCCCGTCTGTTTGGCGGACTCTCTCTCATTCTCTCCTGAAGCAGCGTCCCGTCTGTTTGGCGGTCTCTCTCTCCTTCTCTCCTGAAGCAGCGTCCCGTCTGTTTAGCGGTCTCTCTCTCCTTCTCTTCTGAAGCAGCGTCCCGTCTGTTTGGCGGTCTCTCTCTCCTTCTCTCCTGAAGCAGCGTCCCGTCTGTTTGGCGGTCTCTCTCTCCTTCTCTCCTGAAGCAGCGGCCCGTCTGTTTGGCAGTCTCTCTCTCTAATTCTCTCCTGAAGCAGCGGCCCGTCTGTTTGGCGGTCTCTCCCTCCTTCTCTCCTGAATCAGCGTCCCGTCTGTTTGGCGGTCTCTCTCTCTAATTCTCTCCTGAAGCAGCGTCCCGTCTGTTTGGTGGTCTCTCTCTCCTTCTCTCCTGAAACAGCGTCCCGTCTGTTTGGCGGTCTCTCTCTTCTTCTCTCCTGAAGCACCGGCCCGTCTGTTTGGCGGTCTCTCTCTCCTTCTCTCCTGAAGCAGCGGCCCGTCTGTTTGGCGGTATCTCTCTCCTTCTCTCCTGAAGCAGCGGCCCGTCTGTTTGGCGGTCTCTCTCTTCTTATCTCCTGAAGCACCGGCCCGTCTGTTTGGCGGTCTCTCTCTCCTTCTCTCCTGAAGCAGCGGCCCGTCTGTTTGGCGGTATCTCTCTCCTTCTCTCCTGAAGCAGCGTCCCGTCTGTTTGGAGGTCTCTCTCTCCTTCTCTCCTGAAGCAGCGTCCCGTCTGTTTGGCGGTCTCCTTCTCCTTCTCTCCTGAGCAGCGGCCCGTCTGTTTGGCAGTCTCTCTCTCCTTCTCTCCTGAAGCAGCGTCCCGTCTGTTTGGCGGTCTCTCTCTCCTTCTCTCCTGAAGCAGCGTCCCGTCTGTTTGGCGGTCTCTCTCTCCTTCTCTCCTGAAGCAGCGTCCCGTCTGTTTGGCGGTCTCTCTCTCCTTCTCTCCTGAAGCAGCGGCATGTCTGTTTGGCGGTCTCTCTCTCCTTCTCTCCTGAAGAAGCGGCCCGTCTGTTTGGCGGTCTCTCTCTCCTTCTCTCCTGAAGCAGCGGCACGTCTGTTTGGCGGTCTCTCTCTCCTTCTCTCCTGAAGCAGCGTCCCGTCTGTTTGGCGGTCTCTCTCTCCTTCTCTCCTGAAGCAGCGTCCCGTCTGTTTGGCGGTCTCTCTCTCCTTCTCTCCTGGAGCAGCGTCCCGTCTGTTTGGCGGTCTCTCTCTCCTTCTCTCCTGAAGCAGCGGCCCGTCTGTTTGGCGGTCTCTCTCTTCTTCTCTCCTGAAGCAGAGTCCCGTCTGTTTGGCGGTCTCTCTCTCTAATTCTCTCCTGAAGCAGCGGCCCGTCTGTTTGGCGGTCTCTCTCTCTAATTCTCTCCTGAAGCAGCGGCCCATCTGTTTGACGGTCTCTGTCTCCTTCTCTCCTGAAGCAGCGTCCCGTCTGTTTGGCGGTCTCTTTCTCCTTCTCTCCTGAAGCAGCGTCCCGTCTGTTTGGCGGTCTCTCTCTCCTTCTCTCCTGAAGCAGCAGCCCGTCTGTTTGGCGGACTCTCTCTCATTCTCTCCTGAAGCAGCGTCCCGTCTGTTTGGCGGTCTCTCTCTCCTTCTCTCCTGAAGCAGCGTCCCGTCTGTTTAGCGGTCTCTCTCTCCTTCTCTTCTGAAGCAGCGTCCCGTCTGTTTGGCGGTCTCTCTCTCCTTCTCTCCTGAAGCAGCGTCCCGTCTGTTTGGCGGTCTCTCTCTCCTTCTCTCCTGAAGCAGCGGCCCGTCTGTTTGGCAGTCTCTCTCTCTAATTCTCTCCTGAAGCAGCGGCCCGTCTGTTTGGCGGTCTCTCCCTCCTTCTCTCCTGAATCAGCGTCCCGTCTGTTTGGCGGTCTCTCTCTCTAATTCTCTCCTGAAGCAGCGTCCCGTCTGTTTGGTGGTCTCTCTCTCCTTCTCTCCTGAAGCAGCGTCCCGTCTGTTTGGCGGTCTCTCTCTTCTTCTCTCCTGAAGCACCGGCCCGTCTGTTTGGCGGTCTCTCTCTCCTTCTCTCCTGAAGCAGCGGCCCGTCTGTTTGGCGGTATCTCTCTCCTTCTCTCCTGAAGCATCGTCCCGTCTGTTTGGCGGTCTCTCTCTCCTTCTCTCCTGAAGCAGCGTCCCGTCTGTTTGGCGGTCTCTCTCTCCTTCTCTCCTGAAGCAGAGTCCCGTCTGTTTGGCGGTCTCTCACTCCTTCTCTCCTGAAGCAGCGGCCCGTCTGTTTGGCGGTCTCTCTCTCTAATTCTCTCCTGAAGCAGAGTCCCGTCTGTTTGGCGGTCTCTCTCTCTAATTCTCTCCTGAAGCAGTGTCCCGTCTGTTTGGCGGTCTCTCTCTCCTTCTCTCCTGAAGCAGAGTCCCGTCTGTTTGGCGGTCTCTCTCTCCTTCTCTCCTGAAGCAGCGTCCCGTCTGTTTGGCGGTCTCTCTCTCCTTCTCTTCTGAAGCAGCGTCCCGTCTGTTTGGCGGTCTCTCTCTCCTTCTCTCCTGAAGCAGCGTCCCGTCTGTTTGGCGGTCTCTCTCTCCTTCTCTCCTGAAGCAGCGGCCCGTCTGTTTGGCGGTCTCTCTCTCTAATTCTCTCCTGAAGCAGCGGCCCGTCTGTTTGGCGGTCTCTCCCTCCTTCTCTCCTGAAGCAGCGTCCCGTCTGTTTGGCGGTCTCTCTCTCTAATTCTCTCCTGAAGCAACGTCCCGTCTGTTTGGCGGTCTCTCTCTCCTTCTCTCCTGAAGCATCGTCCCGTCTGTTTGGCGGTCTCTCTCTCCTTCTCTCCTGAAGCAGCGTCCCGTCTGTTTGGCGTTCTCTCTCTCCTTCTCTCCTGAAGCAGAGTCCCGTCTGTTTGGCGGTCTCTCTCTCCTTCTCTCCTGAAGCAGCGGCCCGTCTGTTTGGCGGTCTCTCTCTCCTTCTCTCCTGAAGCAGCGTCCCGTCTGTTTGGCGGTCTCTCTCTCCTTCTCTCCTGAAGCAGCGTCCCGTCTGTTTGGCGGTCTCTCTCTCCTTCTCTCCTGAAGCAGCAGCCCGTCTGTTTGGCGGACTCTCTCTCATTCTCTCCTGAAGCAGCGTCCCGTCTGTTTGGCGGTCTCTCTCTCCTTCTCTCCTGAAGCAGCGTCCCGTCTGTTTAGCGGTCTCTCTCTCCTTCTCTTCTGAAGCAGCGTCCCGTCTGTTTGGCGGTCTCTCTCTCCTTCTCTCCTGAAGCAGCGTCCCTTCTGTTTGGCGGTCTCTCTCTCCTTCTCTCCTGAAGCAGCGGCCCGTCTGTTTGGCAGTCTCTCTCTCTAATTCTCTCCTGAAGCAGCGGCCCGTCTGTTTGGCGGTCTCTCCCTCCTTCTCTCCTGAATCAGCGTCCCGTCTGTTTGGCGGTCTCTCTCTCTAATTCTCTCCTGAAGCAGCGTCCCGTCTGTTTGGTGGTCTCTCTCTCCTTCTCTCCTGAAGCAGCGTCCTGTCTGTTTGGCGGTCTCTCTCTTCTTCTCTCCTGAAGCACCGGCCCGTCTGTTTGGTGGTCTCTCTCTCCTTCTCTCCTGAAGCAGAGTCCCGTCTGTTTGGCGGTCTCTCTCTCTAATTCTCTCCTGAAGCAGCGGCCCGTCTGTTTGGCGGTCTCTCTCTCTAATTCTCTCCTGAAGCAGCGGCCCATCTGTTTGACGGTCTCTATCTCCTTCTCTCCTGAAGCAGCGTCCCGTCTGTTTGGCGGTCTCTTTCTCCTTCTCTCCTGAAGCAGCGGCCCGTCTGTTTGGCGGTCTCTCTCTCCTTCTCTCCTGAAGCAGCGTCCCGTCTGTTTGGCGGTCTCTCTCTCCTTCTCTCCTGAAGCAGCGTCCCGTCTGTTTGGCGGTCTCTCTCTCCTTCTCTCCTGAAGCAGCAGCCCGTCTGTTTGGCGGACTCTCTCTCCTTCTCTCCTGAAGCAGCGTCCCGTCTGTTTGGCGGTCTCTCTCTCCTTCTCTCCTGAAGCAGCGTCCCGTCTGTTTAGCGGTCTCTCTCTCCTTCTCTTCTGAAGCAGCGTCCCGTCTGTTTGGCGGTCTCTCTCTCCTTCTCTCCTGAAGCAGCGTCCCGTCTGTTTGGCGGTCTCTCTCTCCTTCTCTCCTGAAGCAGCGGCCCGTCTGTTTGGCAGTCTCTCTCTCTAATTCTCTCCTGAAGCAGCGGCCCGTCTGTTTGGCGGTCTCTCCCTCCTTCTCTCCTGAATCAGCGTCCCGTCTGTTTGGCGGTCTCTCTCTCTAATTCTCTCCTGAAGCAGCGTCCCGTCTGTTTGGTGGTCTCTCTCTCCTTCTCTCCTGAAACAGCGTCCCGTCTGTTTGGCGGTCTCTCTCTTCTTCTCTCCTGAAGCACCGGCCCGTCTGTTTGGCGGTATCTCTCTCCTTCTCTCCTGAAGCAGCGGCCCGTCTGTTTGGCGGTCTCTCTCTTCTTATCTCCTGAAGCACCGGCCCGTCTGTTTGGCGGTCTCTCTCTCCTTCTCTCCTGAAGCAGCGGCCCGTCTGTTTGGCGGTATCTCTCTCCTTCTCTCCTGAAGCAGCGTCCCGTCTGTTTGGCGGTCTCTCTCTCCTTCTCTCCTGAAGCAGCGTCCCGTCTGTTTGGCGGTCTCCTTCTCCTTCTCTCCTGAGCAGCGGCCCGTCTGTTTGGCAGTCTCTCTCTCCTTCTCTCCTGAAGCAGCGTCCCGTCTGTTTGGCGGTCTCTCTCTCCTTCTCTCCTGAAGCAGCGTCCCGTCTGTTTGGCGGTCTCTCTCTCCTTCTTTCCTGAAGCAGCGTCCCGTCTGTTTGGCGGTCTCTCTCTCCTTCTCTCCTGAAGCAGCGGCATGTCTGTTTGGCGGTCTCTCTCTCCTTCTCTCCTGAAGAAGCGGCCCGTCTGTTTGGCGGTCTCTCTCTCCTTCTCTCCTGAAGCAGCGTCCCGTCTGTTTGGCGGTCTCTCTCTCCTTCTCTCCTGGAGCAGCGTCCCGTCTGTTTGGCGGTCTCTCTCTCCTTCTCTCCTGAAGCAGCGGCCCGTCTGTTTGGCGGTCTCTCTCTTCTTCTCTCCTGAAGCAGAGTCCCGTCTGTTTGGCGGTCTCTCTCTCTAATTCTCTCCTGAAGCAGCGGCCCGTCTGTTTGGCGGTCTCTCTCTCTAATTCTCTCCTGAAGCAGCGGCCCATCTGTTTGACGGTCTCTGTCTCCTTCTCTCCTGAAGCAGCGTCCCGTCTGTTTGGCGGACTCTCTCTCATTCTCTCCTGAAGCAGCGTCCCGTCTGTTTGGCGGTCTCTCTCTCCTTCTCTCCTGAAGCAGCGTCCCGTCTGTTTAGCGGTCTCTCTCTCCTTCTCTTCTGAAGCAGCGTCCCGTCTGTTTGGCGGTCTCTCTCTCCTTCTCTCCTGAAGCAGCGTCCCGTCTGTTTGGCGGTCTCTCTCTCCTTCTCTCCTGAAGCAGCGGCCCGTCTGTTTGGCAGTCTCTCTCTCTAATTCTCTCCTGAAGCAGCGGCCCGTCTGTTTGGCGGTCTCTCCCTCCTTCTCTCCTGAATCAGCGTCCCGTCTGTTTGGCGGTCTCTCTCTCTAATTCTCTCCTGAAGCAGCGTCCCGTCTGTTTGGTGGTCTCTCTCTCCTTCTCTCCTGAAGCAGCGTCCCGTCTGTTTGGCGGTCTCTCTCTTCTTCTCTCCTGAAGCACCGGCCCGTCTGTTTGGCGGTCTCTCTCTCCTTCTCTCCTGAAGCAGCGGCCCGTCTGTTTGGCGGTATCTCTCTCCTTCTCTCCTGAAGCATCGTCCCGTCTGTTTGGCGGTCTCTCTCTCCTTCTCTCCTGAAGCAGCGTCCCGTCTGTTTGGCGGTCTCTCTCTCCTTCTCTCCTGAAGCAGAGTCCCGTCTGTTTGGCGGTCTCTCACTCCTTCTCTCCTGAAGCAGCGGCCCGTCTGTTTGGCGGTCTCTCTCTCTAATTCTCTCCTGAAGCAGAGTCCCGTCTGTTTGGCGGTCTCTCTCTCTAATTCTCTCCTGAAGCAGCGTCCCGTCTGTTTGGCGGTCTCTCTCTCCTTCTCTCCTGAAGCAGAGTCCCGTCTGTTTGGCGGTCTCTCTCTCCTTCTCTCCTGAAGCAGCGTCCCGTCTGTTTGGCGGTCTCTCTCTCGTTCTCTTCTGAAGCAGCGTCCCGTCTGTTTGGCGGTCTCTCTCTCCTTCTCTCCTGAAGCAGCGTCCCGTCTGTTTGGCGGTCTCTCTCTCCTTCTCTCCTGAAGCAGCGGCCCGTCTGTTTGGCGGTCTCTCTCTCTAATTCTCTCCTGAAGCAGCGGCCCGTCTGTTTGGCGGTCTCTCCCTCCTTCTCTCCTGAAGCAGCGTCCCGTCTGTTTGGCGGTCTCTCTCTCTAATTCTCTCCTGAAGCAACGTCCCTTCTGTTTGGCGGTCTCTCTCTCCTTCTCTCCTGAAGCATCGTCCCGTCTGTTTGGCGGTCTCTCTCTCCTTCTCTCCTGAAGCAGAGTCCCGTCTGTTTGGCGTTCTCTCTCTCCTTCTCTCCTGAAGCAGAGTCCCGTCTGTTTGGCGGTCTCTCTCTCCTTCTCTCCTGAAGCATCGGCCCGTCTGTTTGGCGGTTTCTCTCTCTAATTCTCTCCCGAAGCAGAGTCCCGTCTGTTTGGCGGTCTCTCTCTCTAATTCTCTCCTGAAGCAGCGTCCCGTTTGTTTGGCGGTCTCTCTCTCCTTCTCTCCTGAAGCAGAGTCCCGTCTGTTTGGCGGTCTCTCTCTCCTTCTCTCCTGAAGCAGCGTCCCGTTTGTTTGGCGGTCTCTCTCTCCTTCTCTCCTGAAGCAGCGGCACGTCTGTTTGGCGGTCTCTCTCTCCTTCTCTCCTGAAGCAGCGGCCCGTCGGTTTGGCGGTCTCTCTCTCTAATTCTCTCCTGAAGCAGCGGCCCGTCTGTTTGGCAGTCTCTCTATCCAACTCTCCTGAAGCAGCGGCCCGTCTGTTTGGCAGTCTCTCTATCCAACTCTCCTGAAGCAGCGGCCCGTCTGTTTGGCGGTCTCTCTCTCTAATTCTCTCCTGAAGCAGCGGCCCGTCTGTTTGGCAGTCTCTATCCAACTCTCCTGAAGCAGCGGCCCGTCTGTTTGGCAGTCTCTCTATCCAACTCTCCTGAAGCAGCGGCCCGTCTGTTTGGTGGTCTCTCTCTCCTTCTCTCCTGAAGCAGCGTCCCGTCTGTTTGGCGGTCTCTCTCCTTCTCTCCTGAAGCAGCGTCCCGTCTGTTTGGCGGTCTCTCTCTCCTTCTCTCCTGAAGCAGCGTCCCATCTGTTTGACGGTCTCTCTCTCCTTCTCTCCTGAAGCAGCGTCCCGTCTGTTTGGCGGTCTCTTTCTCCTTCTCTCCTGAAGCAGCGGCCCGTCTGTTTGGCGGTCTCTCTCTCCTTCTCTCCTGAAGCAGCGTCCCGTCTGTTTGGCGGTCTCTCTCTCCTTCTCTCCAGAAGCAGCGTCCCGTCTGTTTGGCGGTCTCTCTCTCCTTCTCTCCTGAAGCAGCGGCCCGTCTGTTTGGCGATCTCTCTCTCCTTCTCTCCTGAAGCAGCGGCACGTCTGTTTGGAGGTCTCTCTCTCCTTCTCTCCTGAAGCAGCGTCCCGTCTGTTTGGCGGTCTCTCTCTCCTTCTCTCCTGAAGCAGCATCCCGTCTGTTTGGCGGTCTCTCTCTCCTTCTCTCCTGAAGCAGCGTCCCGTCTGTTTGGCGGTCTCTCTCTCCTTCTCTCCTGAAGCAGCGGCCCGTCTGTTTGGCGGTCTCTCTCTTCTTCTCTCCTGAAGCAGAGTCCCGTCTGTTTGGCGGTCTTTCTCTCTAATTCTCTCCTGAAGCAGCGGCCCGTCTGTTTGGCGGTCTCTCTCTCTAATTCTTTCCTGAAGCAGCGGCCCGTCTGTTTGACGGTCTCTATCTCCTTCTCTCCTGAAGCAGCGTCCCGTCTGTTTGGCGGTCTCTTTCTCCTTCTCTCCTGAAGCAGCGGCCCGTATGTTTGGCGGTCTCTCTCTCCTTCTCTCCTGAAGCAGCGTCCCGTCTGTTTGGCGGTCTCTCTCTCCTTCTCTCCTGAAGCAGCGGCCCGTCTGTTTGGCGGTCTCTCTCTCATTCTCTCCTGAAGCAGCGTCCCGTCTGTTTGGCGGTCTCTCTCTCCTTCTCTCCTGAAGCAGCGTCCCGACTGTTTGGCGGTCTCTCTCTCCTTCTCTCCTGAAGCAGCGTCCCGTCTGTTTGGCGGTCTCTCTCTCCTTCTCTCCTGAAGCAGCGTCCCGTCTGTTTGGCGGTCTCTCTCTCCTTCTCTCCTGAAGCAGCGTCCCGTCTGTTTGGCGGTATCTCTCTAATTCTCTCCTGAAGCAGCGTCCCGTCTGTTTGGCGGTCTCTCTCTCCTTCTCTCCTGAAGCAGCGTCCCGTCTGTTTGACGGTCTCTCTCTCCTTCTCTTCTGAAACAGCGGCCCGTCTGTTTGGCGGTCTCTCTCTCCTTCTCTCCTGAAGCAGCGGCCCGTCTGTTTGGTGGTCTCTCTCTCTTTCTCTCCTGAAGCAGCGTCCCGTCTGTTTGGTGGTCTCTCTCTCCTTCTCTCCTGAAGCAGCGTCCTTTCTGTTGGCGGTCTCTCTCTCCTTCTCTCCTGAAGCAGCGTCCCGTCTGTTTGGCGGTCTCTCTCTCCTTCTCTCCTGAAGCAGCGTCCCGTCTGTTTGGCGGTCTCTCTCTCCTTCTCTCCTGAAGCAGCGTCCCGTCTGTTTGGCGGTCTCTCTCTCCTTCTCTCCTGAAGCAGTGTCCCGTCTGTTTGGCGGTCTCTCTCTCCTTCTCTCCTGAAGCAGGGTCCCGTCTGTTTGGCGGTCTCTCTCTCCTTCTCTCCTGAAGCAGCGGCCCGTCTGTTTGGCGGTCTCTCTCTCCTTCTCTCCTGAAGCAGCGTCCCGTCTGTTTGGCGGTCTCTCTCTCCTTCTCTCCTGAAGCAGCGTCCCGTCTGTTTGGCGGTCTCTCTCTCCTTCTCTCCTGAAGCAGCGTCCCATCTGTTTGCCGGTCTCTCTCTCATTCTCTCCTGAAGCAGCGTCCCGTCTGTTTGGCGGTCTCTCTCTCCTTCTCTCCTGAAGCAGCGTCCCGTCTGTTTGGCGGTCTCTCTCTCCTTCTCTCCTGAAGCAGCGTCCCGTCTGTTTGGCGGTCTCTCTCTCCTTCTCTCCAGAATCAGCGTCCCGTCTGTTTGGCGGTCTCTCTCTCCTTCTCTCCTGAAGCAGCGTCCCATCTGTTTGGCGGTCTCTCTCTCCTTCTCTCCTGTAGCAGCGGCCCGTCTGTTTGGTGGTCTCTCTCTCTTTCTCTCCTGAAGCAGCGTCCCGTCTGTTTGGTGGTCTCTCTCTCCTTCTCACCTGAAGCAGCGTCCCGTCTGTTTGGCGGTCTCTCTCTCCTTCTCTCCTGAAGCAGCGTCCCGTCTGTTTGGCGGTATCTCTCTAATTCTCTCCTGAAGCAGCGTCCCGTCTGTTTGGCGGTCTCTCTCTCCTTCTCTCCTGAAGCAGCGTCCCGTCTGTTTGACGGTCTCTCTCTCCTTCTCTTCTGAAACAGCGGCCCGTCTGTTTGACGGTCTCTCTCTCCTTCTCTCCTGAAGCATTGGCCCGTCTGTTTGGTGGTCTCTCTCTCTTTCTCTCCTGAAGCAGCGTCCCGTCTGTTTGGTGGTCTCTCTCTCCTTCTCTCCTGAAGCAGCGTCCTTTCTGTTGGCGGTCTCTCTCTCCTTCTCTCCTGAAGCAGCGTCCCGTCTGTTTGGCGGTCTCTCTCTCCTTCTCTCCTGAAGCAGCGTCCCGTCTGTTTGGCGGTCTCTCTCTCCTTCTCTCCTGAAGCAGCGTCCCGTCTGTTTGGCGGTCTCTCTCTCCTTCTCTCCTGAAGCAGCGTCCCGTCTGTTTGGCGGTCTCTCTCTCCTTCTCTCCTGAAGCAGGGTCCCGTCTGTTTGGCGGTCTCTCTCTCCTTCTCTCCTGAAGCAGCGGCCCGTCTGTTTGGCGGTCTCTCTCTCCTTCTCTCCTGAAGCAGCGTCCCGTCTGTTTGGCGGTCTCTCTCTCCTTCTCTCCTGAAGCAGCGTCCCGTCTGTTTGGCGGTCACTCTCTCCTTCTCTCCTGAAGCAGCGTCCCGTCTGTTTGGCGGTCTCTCTCTCCTTCTCTCCTGAAGCAGCGTCCCGTCTGTTTGGCGGTCTCTCTCTAATTCTCTCCTGAAGCAGCGTCCCGTCTGTTTGGCGGTCTCTCTCTCCTTCTCTCCTGAAGCAGCGTCCCGTCTGTTTGACGGTCTCTCTCTCCTTCTCTTCTGAAGCAGCGGCCCGTCTATTTGGCGGTCTCTCTCCTCCTCTCCTGAAGCAGCGTCCCGTCTGTTTGACGGTCTCTCTCTCCTTCTCTCCTGAAGCAGCGGCCCATCTGTTTGGCGGTCTCTCTCTCCTTCTCTCCTGAAGCAGCTTCCCGTCTGTTTGGCGGTCTCTCTCTCCTTCTCTCCAGAAGCAGCGTCCCGTCTGTTTGGCGGTCTCTCTCTCCTTTTCTCCTGAAGCAGCGGCACGTCTGTTTTGTGGTCTCTCTCTCCTTCTTTACTGAATCAGCGTCCCCTCTGTTTGGCGGTCTCTCTCTCCTTCTCTCCTGAAGCAGCGTCCCGTCTGTTTGGCGGTCTCTCTCTACGTCTCTCCTGAAGCAGCGGCCCGTCTGTTTGACGGTCTCTCTCTCCTTCTCTCCTGAAGCAGCGTCCCGTCTGTTTGGCGGTATCTCTCTCCTTCTCTCCTGAAGCAGCGTCCCGTCTGTTTGGCGGTCTCTCTCTCCTTCTCTCCTGAAGCAGCGTCCCGTCTGTTTGACGGTCTCTCTCTCCTTCTCTTCTGAAGCAGTGCCCCGTCTTTTTGGCGGTCTCTCTCTCCTTCTCTCCTGAAGCAGCGTCCCGTCTGTTTGGCTCTCTCTCCTTCCCTCCTGAAGCAGCGTCCCGTCTGTTTGGCGGTCTCTTTCTCCTTCTCTCCTGAAGCAGCGGCCCGTCTGTTTGACGGTCTCTCTCTCCTTCTCTCATGAAGCAGCGTCCCGTCTGTTTGGCGGTCTCTCTCTCCTTCTCTCCTGAAGCAGCGTCCCGTCTGTTTGGCGGTCTCTCTCTCCTTCTCTCCTGAAGCAGGGTCCCGTCTGTTTGGCGGTCTCTCTCTCCTTCTCTCCTGAAGCAGCGGCCCGTCTGTTTGGCGGTCTCTCTCTCCTTCTCTCCTGAAGCAGCGTCCCGTCTGTTTGGCGGTCTCTCTCTCCTTCTCTCCTGAAGCAGCGTCCCGTCTGTTTGGCGGTCACTCTCTCCTTCTCTCCTGAAGCAGCGTCCCGTCTGTTTGGCGGTCTCTCTCTCCTTCTCTCCTGAAGCAGCGTCCCGTCTGTTTGGCGGTCTCTCTCTAATTCTCTCCTGAAGCAGCGTCCCGTCTGTTTGGCGGTCTCTCTCTCCTTCTCTCCTGAAGCAGCGTCCCGTCTGTTTGACGGTCTCTCTCTCCTTCTCTTCTGAAGCAGCGGCCCGTCTGTTTGGCGGTCTCTCTCTCTCCTCTCCTGAAGCAGCGTCCCGTCTGTTTGACGGTCTCTCTCTCCTTCTCTCCTGAAGCAGCGGCCCATCTGTTTGGCGGTCTCTCTCTCCTTCTCTCCTGAAGCAGCGTCCCGTCTGTTTGACGGTCTCTCTCTCCTTCTCTTCTGAAACAGCGGCCCGTCTGTTTGACGGTCTCTCTCTCCTTCTCTCCTGAAGCATTGGCCCGTCTGTTTGGTGGTCTCTCTCTCTTTCTCTCCTGAAGCAGCGTCCCGTCTGTTTGGTGGTCTCTCTCTCCTTCTCTCCTGAAGCAGCGTCCTTTCTGTTGGCGGTCTCTCTCTCCTTCTCTCCTGAAGCAGCGTCCCGTCTGTTTGGCGGTCTCTCTCTCCTTCTCTCCTGAAGCAGCGTCCCGTCTGTTTGGCGGTCTCTCTCTCCTTCTCTCCTGAAGCAGCGTCCCGTCTGTTTGGCGGTCTCTCTCTCCTTCTCTCCTGAAGCAGCGTCCCGTCTGTTTGGCGGTCTCTCTCTCCTTCTCTCCTGAAGCAGGGTCCCGTCTGTTTGGCGGTCTCTCTCTCCTTCTCTCCTGAAGCAGCGGCCCGTCTGTTTGGCGGTCTCTCTCTCCTTCTCTCCTGAAGCAGCGTCCCGTCTGTTTGGCGGTCTCTCTCTCCTTCTCTCCTGAAGCAGCGTCCCGTCTGTTTGGCGGTCACTCTCTCCTTCTCTCCTGAAGCAGCGTCCCGTCTGTTTGGCGGTCTCTCTCTCCTTCTCTCCTGAAGCAGCGTCCCGTCTGTTTGGCGGTCTCTCTCTAATTCTCTCCTGAAGCAGCGTCCCGTCTGTTTGGCGGTCTCTCTCTCCTTCTCTCCTGAAGCAGCGTCCCGTCTGTTTGACGGTCTCTCTCTCCTTCTCTTCTGAAGCAGCGGCCCGTCTGTTTGGCGGTCTCTCTCTCTCCTCTCCTGAAGCAGCGTCCCGTCTGTTTGACGGTCTCTCTCTCCTTCTCTCCTGAAGCAGCGGCCCATCTGTTTGGCGGTCTCTCTCTCCTTCTCTCCTGAAGCAGCTTCCCGTCTGTTTGGCGGTCTCTCTCTCCTTCTCTCCAGAAGCAGCGTCCCGTCTGTTTGGCGGTCTCTCTCTCCTTCTCTCCTGAAGCAGCGGCACGTCTGTTTTGTGGTCTCTCTCTCCTTCTTTACTGAATCAGCGTCCCCTCTGTTTGACGGTCTCTCTCTCCTTCTCTCCTGAAGCAGCGTCCCGTCTGTTTGGCGGTCTCTCTCTACGTCTCTCCTGAAGCAGCGGCCCGTCTGTTTGACGGTCTCTCTCTCCTTCTCTCCTGAAGCAGCGTCCCGTCTGTTTGGCGGTATCTCTCTCCTTCTCTCCTGAAGCAGCGTCCCGTCTGTTTGGCGGTCTCTCTCTCCTTCTCTCCTGAAGCAGCGTCCCGTCTGTTTGACGGTCTCTCTCTCCTTCTCTTCTGAAGCAGTGCCCCGTCTTTTTGGCGGTCTCTCTCTCCTTCTCTCCTGAAGCAGCGTCCCGTCTGTTTGGCTCTCTCTCCTTCCCTCCTGAAGCAGCGTCCCGTCTGTTTGGCGGTCTCTTTCTCCTTCTCTCCTGAAGCAGCGGCCCGTCTGTTTGACGGTCTCTCTCTCCTTCTCTCATGAAGCAGCGTCCCGTCTGTTTGGCGGTCTCTCTCTCCTTCCCTCCTGAAGCAGCGTCCCGTCTGTTTGGCGGTCTCTAGCTCCTTCTCTCCTGAAGCAGCGGCCCGTCTGTTTGACGGTCTCTCTCTCCTTCTCTCCTGAAGCAGCGTCCCGTCTGTTTGGCGGTCTCTCTCTCCTTCTCTCCTGAAGCAGCGTCCCGTCTGTTTGGCGGTCTCTCTCTCCTTCTCTCCTGAAGCAGCTTCCCGTCTGTTTGGCGGTCTCTCTCTCCTTCTCTCCTGAAGCAGCGTCCCGTCTGTTTGGCGGTCTCTCTCTCCTTCTCTCCTGAAGCAGCGGCCCGTCTGTTTGGCGGTCTCTCTCTCCTTCTCTCCTGAAGCAGCGTCCCGTCTGTTTTGCGGTCTCTCTCTCCTTCTCTCCTGAAGCAGCGGCCCGTCTGTTTGGCGGTCTCTCTCTCCTTCTCTCCTGAAGCAGTGGCCCGTCTGTTTGGCGGGCTCTCTCTCCTTCTCTCCTGAAGCAGCGGCACGTCTGTTTGGTGGTCTCTCTCTCCTTCTCTCCTGAAGCAGCGTCCCGTCTGTTTGGCGGTCTCTCTCTCCTTCTCTCCTGAAGCAGCGGTATGTCTGTTTGGTGGTCTCTCTCTCCTTCTCTCCTGAAGCAGCGTCCCGTCTGTTTGGCGGTCTCTCTCTCCTTCTCTCCTGAAGCAGCGGCCCGTCTGTTTGGCAGTCTCTCTCTCCTTCTCTCCTGAAGCAGCGTCCCGTCTGTTTGCCGGTCTCTCTCTCCTTCTCTCCTGAAGCAGCGTCCTGTCTGTTTGGTGGTCTCTCTCTCCATCTCTCCTGAAGCAGCCTCCCGTCTGTTTGGCGGTCTCTCTCTCCTTCTCTCCTGAATCAGCGTCCCGTCTGTTTGGCGGTCTCTCTCTCCTTCTCTCCTGAAGCAGGGTCCCGTCTGTTTGGCGGTCTCTCTCTCCTTCTCTCCTGAAGCAGCGTCCCGTCTGTTTTGCGGTCTCTCTCTCCTTCTCTCCTGAAGCAGCGTCCCGTCTGTTTGGCGGTCTCTCTCCTTCTCTCCTGAAGCAGCGGGCCGTCTGTTGGGCGGTCTCTCTCTCCTTCTCTCCTGAAGCAGCGTCCCGTCTGTTTGGCGGTCTCTCTCTCCTTCTCTCCTGAAGCAGCGTCCCGTCTGTTTTGCGGTCTCTCTCTCCTTCTCTCCTGAAGCAGCGTCCCGTCTGTTTGGCGGTCTCTCTCCTTCTCTCCTGAAGCAGCGGGCCGTCTGTTGGGCGGTCTCTCTCTCCTTCTCTCCTGAAGCAGCGTCCCGTCTGTTTGCCGGTCTCTCTCTCCTTCTCTCCTGAAGCAGCGGCCCTTCTGTTTGGCGGTCTCTCTCTCCTTCTCTCCTGAAGCAGCGTCCCGTCTGTTTGGCAGTCTCTCTCTCCTTCTCTCCTGAAGCAGCGTCCCGTCTGTTTGGCGGTCTCTCTCCTTCTCTCCTGAAGCAGCGGCCCATCTGTTTGGCGGTCTCTCTCTCCTTCTCTCCTGAAGCAGCGTCCCGTCTGTTTGGCGGTCTCTCTCTCCTTCTCTCCTGAAGCAGCGGACCATCTGTTTGCCGGTCTCTCTCTCCTTCGCTCTGCGCTCTCTGTAGTTGTGTGGGTTTGTGTGCACGTGAGCTTATGCATGCACCCAGGTGTGTGTGCACCTGTGTGTTTATGTGTGATGTGTGTGTGTGTTTATGTGTGAGTGTGTGTGTGCGCCTGTTTGTGTTTTTTATGTGCCTGCGTGTGTGCTCAAATGGTGTTTAATGCCCACACTAATGGTTTCAGCAGGGAATGGTGGTGGAGCAGTCCAGGTCTGGGCTGTAGAGTGGGCCGATCACTGGCATCACCATCTCTCACCCTGGACCGCATGCCATAGCGGAAAGAGGAGAGGGCCAGGAGACACACAGACATGTAGCATGTCTTCTCTCTCCTCTCTCTACCTCTCTACCTCTCAATCTTTCGCTTGCTCTCTCTTTCTCTGGCAATTGTAGTCTTTCTGTCGCTTACTAGGTGTCCCTGTGTCTCAGTCTCTCAGTCTTTCTGTCTCTTACTAGGTGTCCCTGTGTCTCTGTCTCTCAGTCGTTCTGTCTCTTACGAGGTGACCCTGAGTCTCAGTCTTTCTGTCTCTTACTAGGTGTCCATGTGTCTCTGTCTCTCAGTCTTTCTGTCTCTTACTAGGTGTCCATGTGTCTCTGTCTCTCAGTCTTTCTATCTCTTACTAGGTGTCCCTGTGTATCTGTCTCTCAGTCATTCTGTCTCTTACTAGTGGTCCCGTGTCTCTGTCTCTCAGTCTTTCTGTCTCTTGCTAGGTGTCCTTGTGTCTCTGTCTCTCAGTCTTTCTGTCTCTTATTATGTTTCCCTGTGTCTCAGTCTCTCAGTCTTTCTGTCATTTACTAGGTGTCCCTGTGTCTCTGTCTCTCAGTCTTTCTGTCTCTTACTAGGTGATCCTGTGTCTCTGTCTTTCTGTTTCTTAGTAGATGTCCCTGTGTCTCTGTCTCTCAGTCTTTCTGTCTCTTACTAGGTGTCCCTGTGTCTCTGTCTCTCAGTCTTTCTGTCTCTTACTAGGTGTCCCTGTCTCTGTCTAAGTCTTTCTGTCTCTAACTAGGTGTCCCTGTGTCTCTGTCTCTCAGTCTTTCTGTCTCTTACTAGGTGTCCCTGTGTATCTGTCTCTCAGTTTTTCTGTCTCTTACTAGGTGTCCCTGTGTCTCTATCTCTCAGTCTTTCTGTCTCTTACTAGGTGTCCCTGTGTCTCAGTCTCTCAGTCTTTCTGTCATTTACTAGGTGTCCCTGTGTCTCTGTCTCTCAGTCTTTCTGTCTCTTACTAGGTGTCCCTGTGTCTCTGTCTTTCTATTTCTTAATAGATGTCCCTGTGTCTATGTCTCTCAGCCTTTCTGTCTCTTACTAGGTGTCCCTGTGTCTCTGTCTTAGTCTTTCTGTATTTTACTAAGTGTCCCTGTGTCTCTGTCTCTCAGTCTTTCTGTCTCTTACTAGGTGTCACTGTGTCTCAGTCTCTCAGTCTTTCTGTCATTTACTAGATGTCCCTGTGTCTCTGTCTCTCAGTCTTTCTGTCTCTTACTAGGTGATCCAGTGTCTCTGTCTTTCTGTTTCTTAGTAGATGTCCCTGTGTCTCTGTCTCTCAGTCTTTCTGTCTCTTACTAGGTGTCCCTGTGTCTCAGTCTCTCAGTCTTTCTGTCATTTACTAGGTGTCCCTGTGTCTCTGTCTTAGTCTTTCTGTATTTTACTAAGTGTCCCTGTGTCTCTGTCTCTCAGTCTTTCTGTCTCTTACTAGGTGATCCTGTGTCTCTGTCTTTCTGTTTCTTAGTAGATGTCCCTGTGTCTCTGTCTCTCAGTCTTTCTGTATCTTATTAGGTGTCCCTGTGTCTCTGTCTCTCAGTCTTTCTGTATCTTACTAGGTGTCCCTGTGTCTCTGTCTTAGTCTTTATGTCTCTAACTAGGTGTCCCTGTGTCTCAGTCTCTCAGTCTTTCTGTCTCTTACTAGGTGTCCCTTTGTATCTGTCTCTCAGTTTTCCTGTCTCTTACTAGGTGTCCCTGTGTCTCAGTCTCTCAGTCTTTCTGTCATTTACTAGGTGTCCCTGTGTCTCTGTCTCTCAGTCTTTCTGTCTCTTACTAGGTGATCCTGTGTCTCTGTCTTTCTGTTTCTTAGTAGATGTCCCTGTGTCTCTGTCTCTCAGTCTTTCTGTCTCTTACTAGGTGTCCCTGTGTCTCAGTCTCTCAGTCTTTCTGTCATTTACTAGGTGTCCCTGTGTCTCTGTCTTAGTCTTTCTGTATTTTACTAAGTGTCCCTGTGTCTCTGTCTCTCAGTCTTTCTGTCATTTACTAGGTGTCCCTGTGTCTCTGTCTCTCAGTCTTTCTGTCTCTTACTAGGTGATCCTGTGTCTCTGTCTTTCTGTTCCTTAGTAGATGTCCCTGTGTCTCTGTCTCTCAGTCTTTCTGTATCTTACTAGGTGTCCCTGTGTCTCTGTCTCTCAGTCTTTCTGTACCTTACTAGGTGTCCCTGTGTCTCTGTCTTAGTCTTTCTGTCTCTAACTAGGTGTCCCTTTGTCTCTGTCTCTCAGTCTTTCTGTCTCTTACTAGGTGTCCCTGTGTATCTGTCTCTCAGTTTTTCTGTCTCTTACTAGGTGTCCCTGTGTCTCTGTCTCTCAGTCTTTCTGTCTCTTACTAGGTGTCCCTGTGTCTCTGTCTCTCAGTCTTTCTGTCTCTTACTAGGTGTCCCTGTGTCTCTGTCTTTCTATTTCTTACTAGATGTCCATGTGTCTATGTCTCTCAGCCTTTCTGTCTCTTACTAGGTGTCCCTGTGTCTCTGTCTTAGTCTTTCTGTATTTTACTAAGTGTCCCTGTGTCTCTGTCTCTCAGTCTTTCTGTCTCTTATTAGGTGTCCCTGTGTCTCTGTCTCTCAGTCTTTCTGTATCTTACTAGGTGTCCCTGTGTCTCTGTCTTAGTCTTTCTGTCTCTAACTAGGTGTCCCTGTGTCTCTGTCTCTCAGTCTTTCTGTCTCTTACTAGGTGTCCCTTTGTATCTGTCTCTCAGTTTTTCTGTCTCTTACTAGGTGTCCCTGTGTCTCAGTCTCTCAGTCTTTCTGTCATTTACTAGGTGTCCCTGTGTCTCTGTCTCTCAGTCTTTCTGTCTCTTACTAGGTGATCCTGTGTCTCTGTCTTTCTGTTTCTTAGTAGATGTCCCTGTGTCTCTGTCTCTCAGTATTTCTGTCTCTTACTAGGTGTCCCTGTGTCTCAGTCTCTCAGTCTTTCTGTCATTTACTAGGTGTCCCTGTGTCTCTGTCTTAGTCTTTCTGTATTTTACTAAGTGTCCCTGTGTCTCTGTCTCTCTGTCTTTCTGTCTCTTACTAGGTGATCCTGTGTCTCTGTCTTTCTGTTTCTTAGTAGATGTCCCTGTGTCTCTGTCTCTCAGTCTTTCTGTATCTTATTAGGTGTCCCTGTGTCTCTGTCTCTCAGTCTTTCTGTCTCTTACTAGGTGTCCCTGTGTCTCAGTCTCTCAGTCTTTCTGTCATTTACTAGGTGTCCCTGTGTCTCTGTCTTAGTCTTTCTGTATTTTACTAAGTGTCCCTGTGTCTCTGTCTCTCTGTCTTTCTGTCTCTTACTAGGTGATCCTGTGTCTCTGTCTTTCTGTTTCTTAGTAGATGTCCCTGTGTCTCTGTCTCTCAGTCTTTCTGTCTCTTACTAGGTGTCCCTTTGTATCTGTCTCTCAGTTTTCCTGTCTCTTACTAGGTGTCCCTGTGTCTCAGTCTCTCAGTCTTTCTGTCATTTACTAGGTGTCCCTGTGTCTCTGTCTCTCAGTCTTTCTGTCTCTTACTAGGTGATCCTGTGTCTCTGTCTTTCTGTTTCTTAGTAGATGTCCCTGTGTCTCTGTCTCTCAGTCTTTCTGTCTCTTACTAGGTGTCCCTGTGTCTCAGTCTCTCAGTCTTTCTGTCATTTACTAGGTGTCCCTGTGTCTCTGTCTTAGTCTTTCTGTATTTTACTAAGTGTCCCTGTGTCTCTGTCTCTCAGTCTTTCTGTCCCTTACTAGGTGTCCCTGTGTCTCTGTCTCTCAGTCTTTCTGTCATTTACTAGGTGTCCCTGTGTCTCTGTCTCTCAGTCTTTCTGTCTCTTACTAGGTGATCCTGTGTCTCTGTCTTTCTGTTTCTTAGTAGATGTCCCTGTGTCTCTGTCTCTCAGTCTTTCTGTATCTTACTAGGTGTCCCTGTGTCTCTGTCTCTCAGTCTTTCTGTACCTTACTAGGTGTCCCTGTGTCTCTGTCTTAGTCTTTCTGTCTCTAACTAGGTGTCCCTTTGTCTCTGTCTCTCAGTCTTTCTGTCTCTTACTAGGTGTCCCTGTGTATCTGTCTCTCAGTTTTTCTGTCTCTTACTAGGTGTCCCTGTGTCTCTGTCTCTCAGTCTTTCTGTCTCTTACTAGGTGTCCCTGTGTCTCAGTCTCTCAGTCTTTCTGTCATTTACTAGGTGTCCCTGTGTCTCTGTCTCTCAGTCTTTCTGTCTCTTACTAGGTGTCCCTGTGTCTCTGTCTTTCTATTTCTTACTAGATGTCCATGTGTCTATGTCTCTCAGCCTTTCTGTCTCTTACTAGGTGTCCCTGTGTCTCTGTCTTAGTCTTTCTGTATTTTACTAAGTGTCCCTGTGTCTCTGTCTCTCAGTCTTTCTGTCTCTTATTAGGTGTCCCTGTGTCTCTGTCTCTCAGTCTTTCTGTATCTTACTAGGTGTCCCTGTGTCTCTGTCTTAGTCTTTCTGTCTCTAACTAGGTGTCCCTGTGTCTCTGTCTCTCAGTCTTTCTGTCTCTTACTAGGTGTCCCTTTGTATCTGTCTCTCAGTTTTTCTGTCTCTTACTAGGTGTCCCTGTGTCTCAGTCTCTCAGTCTTTCTGTCATTTACTAGGTGTACCTGTGTCTCTGTCTCTCAGTCTTTCTGTCTCTTACTAGGTGATCCTGTGTCTCTGTCTTTCTGTTTCTTAGTAGATGTCCCTGTGTCTCTGTCTCTCAGTATTTCTGTCTCTTACTAGGTGTCCCTGTGTCTCAGTCTCTCAGTTTTTCTGTCATTTACTAGGTGTCCCTGTGTCTCTGTCTTAGTCTTTCTGTATTTTACTAAGTGTCCCTGTGTCTCTGTCTCTCAGTCTTTCTGTCTCTAACTAGGTGATCCTGTGTCTCTGTCTTTCTGTTTCTTAGTAGATGTCCCTGTGTCTCTGTCTCTCAGTCTTTCTGTATCTTATTAGGTGTCCCTGTGTCTCTGTCTCTCAGTCTTTCTGTCTCTTACTAGGTGTCCCTGTGTCTCAGTCTCTCAGTCTTTCTGTCATTTACTAGGTGTCCCTGTGTCTCTGTCTTAGTCTTTCTGTATTTTACTAAGTGTCCCTGTGTCTCTGTCTCTCAGTCTTTCTGTCTCTTACTAGGTGATCCTGTGTCTCAGTCTTTCTGTATCTTACTAGGTGTCCCTGTGTCTCTGTCTTAGTCTTTCTGTCTCTAACTAGGTGTCCCTGTGTCTCTGTCTCTCAGTCTTTCTGTCTCTTACTAGGTGTCCCTTTGTATCTGTCTCTCAGTTTTCCTGTCTCTTACTAGGTGTACCTGTGTCTCAGTCTCTCAGTCTTTCTGTCATTTACTAGGTGTCCCTGTGTCTCTGTCTCTCAGTCTTTCTGTCTCTTACTAGGTGATCCTGTGTCTCTGTCTTTCTGTTTCTTAGTAGATGTCCCTGTGTTTCTGTCTCTCAGTCTTTCTGTCTCTTACTAGGTGTCCCTGTGTCTCAGTCTCTCAGTCTTTCTGTCATTTACTAGGTGTCCCTGTGTCTCTGTCTTAGTCTTTCTGTATTTTACTAAGTGTCCCTGTGTCTCTGTCTCTCAGTCTTTCTGTCTCTTACTAGGTGTCCCTGTGTCTCTGTCTCTCAGTCTTTCTGTCATTTACTAGGTGTCCCTGTGTCTCTGTCTCTCAGTCTTTCTGTCTCTTACCAGGTGATCCTGTGTCTCTGTCTTTCTGTTTCTTAGTAGATGTCCCTGTGTCTCTGTCTCTCAGTCTTTCTGTATCTTACTAGGTGTCCCTGTGTCTCTGTCTCTCAGTCTTTCTGTACCTTACTAGGTGTCCCTGTGTCTCTGTCTTAGTCTTTCTGTCTCTAACTAGGTGTCCCTGTGTCTCTGTCTCTCAGTCTTTCTGTCTCTTACTAGGTGTCCCTGTGTATTTGTCTCTCAGTTTTTCTGTCTCTTACTAGGTGTCCCTGTGTCTCTGTCTCTCAGTCTTTCTGTCTCTTACTGGGTGTCCCTGTGTCTCAGTCTCTCAGTCTTTCTGTCATTTACTAGGTGTCCCTGTGTCTCTGTCTCTCAGTCTTTCTGTCTCTTACTAGGTGTCCCTGTGTCTCTGTCTTTCTATTTCTTACTAGATGTCCCTGTGTCTATGTCTCTCAGCCTTTCTGTCTCTTACTAGGTGTCCCTGTGTCTCTGTCTTAGTCTTTCTGTATTTTACTAAGTGTCCCTGTGTCTCTGTCTCTCAGTCTTTCTGTCTCTTACTAGGTGTCCCTGTGTCTCAGTCTCTCAGTTTTTCTGTCATTTACTAGGTGTCCCTGTGTCTCTGTCTTAGTCTTTCTGTATTTTACTAAGTGTCCCTGTGTCTCTGTCTCTCAGTCTTTCTGTCTCTAACTAGGTGATCCTGTGTCTCTGTCTTTCTGTTTCTTAGTAGATGTCCCTGTGTCTCTGTCTCTCAGTCTTTCTGTATCTTATTAGGTGTCCCTGTGTCTCTGTCTCTCAGTCTTTCTGTCTCTTACTAGGTGTCCCTGTGTCTCAGTCTCTCAGTCTTTCTGTCATTTACTAGGTGTCCCTGTGTCTCTGTCTTAGTCTTTCTGTATTTTACTAAGTGTCCCTGTGTCTCTGTCTCTCAGTCTTTCTGTCTCTTACTAGGTGATCCTGTGTCTCAGTCTTTCTGTATCTTACTAGGTGTCCCTGTGTCTCTGTCTTAGTCTTTCTGTCTCTAACTAGGTGTCCCTGTGTCTCTGTCTCTCAGTCTTTCTGTCTCTTACTAGGTGTCCCTTTGTATCTGTCTCTCAGTTTTCCTGTCTCTTACTAGGTGTACCTGTGTCTCAGTCTCTCAGTCTTTCTGTCATTTACTAGGTGTCCCTGTGTCTCTGTCTCTCAGTCTTTCTGTCTCTTACTAGGTGATCCTGTGTCTCTGTCTTTCTGTTTCTTAGTAGATGTCCCTGTGTCTCTGTCTCTCAGTCTTTCTGTCTCTTACTAGGTGTCCCTGTGTCTCAGTCTCTCAGTCTTTCTGTCATTTACTAGGTGTCCCTGTGTCTCTGTCTTAGTCTTTCTGTATTTTACTAAGTGTCCCTGTGTCTCTGTCTCTCAGTCTTTCTGTCTCTTACTAGGTGTCCCTGTGTCTCTGTCTCTCAGTCTTTCTGTCATTTACTAGGTGTCCCTGTGTCTCTGTCTCTCAGTCTTTCTGTCTCTTACCAGGTGATCCTGTGTCTCTGTCTTTCTGTTTCTTAGTAGATGTCCCTGTGTCTCTGTCTCTCAGTCTTTCTGTATCTTACTAGGTGTCCCTGTGTCTCTGTCTCTCAGTCTTTCTGTACCTTACTAGGTGTCCCTGTGTCTCTGTCTTAGTCTTTCTGTCTCTAACTAGGTGTCCCTGTGTCTCTGTCTCTCAGTCTTTCTGTCTCTTACTAGGTGTCCCTGTGTATTTGTCTCTCAGTTTTTCTGTCTCTTACTAGGTGTCCCTGTGTCTCTGTCTCTCAGTCTTTCTGTCTCTTACTGGGTGTCCCTGTGTCTCAGTCTCTCAGTCTTTCTGTCATTTACTAGGTGTCCCTGTGTCTCTGTCTCTCAGTCTTTCTGTCTCTTACTAGGTGTCCCTGTGTCTCTGTCTTTCTATTTCTTACTAGATGTCCCTGTGTCTATGTCTCTCAGCCTTTCTGTCTCTTACTAGGTGTCCCTGTGTCTCTGTCTTAGTCTTTCTGTATTTTACTAAGTGTCCCTGTGTCTCTGTCTCTCAGTCTTTCTGTCTCTTACTAGGTGTCCCTGTGTCTCAGTCTCTCAGTCTTTCTGTCATTTACTAGGTGTCCCTGTGTCTCTGTCTCTCAGTCTTTCTGTCTCTTAGTAGGTGATCCTGTGTCTCTGTCTTTCTGTTTCTTAGTAGATGTCCCTGTTTCTCTGTCTCTCAGTCTTTCTGTCTCTCACTAGGTGTCCCTGTGTCTCAGTCTCTCAGTCTTTCTGTCATTTACTAGGTGTCCCTGTGTCTCTGTCTTAGTCTTTCTGTATTTTACTAAGTGTCCCTGTGTCTCTGTCTCTCAGTCTTTCTGTCTCTTACTAGGTGATCATGTGTCTCTGTCTTTCTGTTTCTTAGTAGATGTCCCTGTGTCTCTGTCTCTCAGTCTTTCTGTATCTTATTAGGTGTCCCTGTGTCTCTGTCTCTCAGTCTTTCTGTATCTTACTAGGTGTCCCTGTGTCTCTGTCTTAGTCTTTCTGTCTCTAACTAGGTGTCCCTGTGTCTCTGTCTCTCAGTCTTTCTGTCTCTTACTAGGTGTCCCTTTGTATCTGTCTCTCAGTTTTTCTGTCTCTTGCTAGGTGTCCCTGTGTCTCAGTCTCTCAGTCTTTCTGTCATTTACTAGGTGTCCCTGTGTCTCTGTCTCTCAGTCTTTCTGTCTCTTACTAGGTGATCCTGTGTCTCTGTCTTTCTGTTTCTTAGTAGATGTCCCTGTGTCTCTGTCTCTCAGTCTTTCTATCTCTTACTAGGTGTCCCTGTGTCTCAGTCTCTCAGTCTTTCTGTCATTTACTAGGTGTCCCTGTGTCTCTGTCTTAGTCTTTCTGTATTTTACTAAGTGTCCCTGTGTCTCTGTCTCTCAGTCTTTCTGTCTCTTACTAGGTGTCCCTGTGTCTCTGTCTCTCAGTCTTTCTGTCATTTACTAGGTGTCCCTGTGTCTCTGTCTCTCAGTCTTTCTGTCTCTTACTAGGTGATCCTGTGTCTCTGTCTTTCTGTTTCTTAGTAGATGTCCCTGTGTCTCTGTCTCTCAGTCTTTCTGTCTCTTACTAGGTGTCCCTGTGTCTCTGTCTCTCAGTCTTTCTGTCTCTTACTAGGTGTCCCTGTCTCTGTCTAAGTCTTTCTGTCTCTAACTAGGTGTCCCTCTGTCTCTGTCTCTCAGTCTTTCTGTCTCTTACTAGGTGTCCCTTTGTATCTGTCTCTCAGTTTTTCTGTCTCTTGCTAGGTGTCCCTGTGTCTCAGTCTCTCAGTCTTTCTGTCATTTACTAGGTGTCCCTGTGTCTCTGTCTCTCAGTCTTTCTGTCTCTTACTAGGTGATCCTGTGTCTCTGTCTTTCTGTTTCTTAGTAGATGTCCCTGTGTCTCTGTCTCTCAGTCTTTCTGTCTCTTACTAGGTGTCCCTGTGTCTCTGTCTCTCAGTCTTTCTGTCTCTTACTAGGTGTCCCTGTCTCTGTCTAAGTCTTTCTGTCTCTAACTAGGTGTCCCTGTGTCTCTGTCTCTCAGTCTTTCTGTCTCTTACTAGGTGTCCCTGTGTATCTGTCTCTCAGTTTTTCTGTCTCTTACTAGGTGTCCCTGTGTCTCTGTCTCTCAGTCTTTCTGTCTCTTACTAGGTGTCCCTGTGTCTCAGTCTCTCAGTCTTTCTGTCATTTACTAGGTGTCCCTGTGTCTCTGTCTCTCAGTCTTTCTGTCTCTTACTAGTTGTCCCTGTGTCTCTGTCTTTCTATTTCTTACTAGATGTCCCTGTGTCTATGTCTCTCAGCCTTTCTGTCTCTTACTAGGTGTCCCTGTGTCTCTGTCTTAGTCTTTCTGTATTTTACTAAGTGTCCCTGTGTCTCTGTCTCTCAGTCTTTCTGTCTCTTACTAGGTGTCCCTGTGTCTCAGTCTCTCAGTCTTTCTGTCATTTACTAGGTGTCCCTGTGTCTCTGTCTCTCAGTCTTTCTGTCTCTTACTAGGTGATCCTGTGTCTCTGTCTTTCTGTTTTTTAGTAGATGTCCCTGTGTCTCTGTCTCTCAGTCTTTCTGTCTCTTACTAGGTTTCCCTGTGTCTCAGTCTCTCAGTCTTTCTGTCATTTACTAGGTGTCCCTGTGTCTCTGTCTTAGTCTTTCTGTATTTTACTAAGTGTCCCTGTGTCTCTGTCTCTCAGTCTTTCTGTCTCTTACTAGGTGATCCTGTGTCTCTGTCTTTCTGTTTCTGGGTAGATGTCCCTGTGTCTCTGTCTCTCAGTCTTTCTGTATCTTATTAGGTGTCCCTGTGTCTCTGTCTCTCAGTCTTTCTGTATCTTACTAGGTGTCCCTGTGTCTCTGTCTTAGTCTTTCTGTCTCTAACTAGGTGTCCCTGTGTCTCTGTCTCTCAGTCTTTCTGTCTCTTACTAGGTGTCCCTTTGTATCTGTCTCTCAGTTTTTCTGTCTCTTACTAGGTGTCCCTGTGTCTCAGTCTCTCAGACTTTCTGTCATTTACTAGGTGTCCCTGTGTCTCTGTCTCTCAGTCTTTCTGTCTCTTACTAGGTGATCCTGTGTCTCTGTCTTTCTGTTTCTTAGTAGATGTCCCTGTGTCTCTGTCTCTCAGTCTTTCTGTCTCTTACTAGGTGTCCCTGTGTCTCAGTCTCTCAGTCTTTCTGTCATTTACTAGGTGTCCCTGTGTCTCTGTCTTAGTCTTTCTGTATTTTACTAAGTGTCCCTGTGTCTCTGTCTCTCAGTCTTTCTGTCTCTTACTAGGTGTCCCTGTGTCTCTGTCTCTCAGTCTTTCTGTCATTTACTAGGTGTCCCTGTGTCTCTGTCTCTCAGTCTTTCTGTCTCTTACTAGGTGATCCTGTGTCTCTGTCTTTCTGTTTCTTAGTAGATGTCCCTGTGTCTCTGTCTCTCAGTCTCTGTATCTTACTAGGTGTCCCTGTGTCTCTGTCTCTCAGTCTTTCTGTACCTTACTAGGTGTCCCTGTGTCTCTGTCTTAGTCTTTCTGTCTCTAACTAGGTGTCCCTGTGTCTCTGTCTCTCAGTCTTTCTGTCTCTTACTAGGTGTCCCTGTGTATCTGTCTCTCAGTTTTTCTGTCTCTTACTAGGTGTCCCTGTGTCTCTGTCTCTCAGTCTTTCTGTCTCTTACTAGGTGTCCCTGTGTCTCAGTCTCTCAGTCTTTCTGTCATTTACTAGGTGTCCCTGTGTCTCTGTCTCTCAGTCTTTCTGTCTCTTACTAGGTGTCCCTGTGTCTCTGTCTTTCTATTTCTTACTAGATGTCCCTGTGTCTATGTCTCTCAGCCTTTCTGTCTCTTACTAGGTGTCCCTGTGTCTCTGTCTTAGTCTTTCTGTATTTTACTAAGTGTCCCTGTGTCTCTGTCTCTCAGTCTTTCTGTCTCTTACTAGGTGTCCCTGTGTCTCAGTCTCTCAGTCTTTCTGTCATTTACTAGGTGTCCCTGTGTCTCTGTCTCTCAGTCTTTCTGTCTCTTACTAGGTGATCCTGTGTCTCTGTCTTTCTCTTTCTTAGTAGATGTCCCTGTGTCTCTGTCTCTCAGTCTTTCTGTCTCTTACTAGGTGTCCCTGTGTCTCAGTCTCTCAGTCTTTCTGTCATTTACTAGGTGTCCCTGTGTCTCTGTCTTAGTCTTACTGTATTTTACTAAGTGTCCCTGTGTCTCTGTCTCTCAGTCTTTCTGTCTCTTACTAGGTGATCCTGTGTCTCTGTCTTTCTGTTTCTTAGTAGATGTCCCTGTGTCTCTGTCTCTCAGTCTTTCTGTATCTTATTAGGTGTCCCTGTGTCTCTGTCTCTCAGTCTTTCTGTATCTTACTAGGTGTCCCTGTGTCTCTGTCTTAGTCTTTCTGTCTCTAACTAGGTGTCCCTGTCTCTCTGTCTCTCAGTCTTTCTGTCTCTTACTAGGTGTCCCTTTGTATCTGTCTCTCAGTTTTTCTGTCTCTTACTAGGTGTCCCTGTGTCTCAGTCTCTCAGTCTTTCTGTCATTTACTAGGTGTCCCTGTATCTCTGTCTCTCAGTCTTTCTGTCTCTTACTTGGTGATCCTGTGTCTCTGTCTTTCTGTTTCTTAGTAGATGTCCCTGTGTCTCTGTCTCTCAGTCTTTCTGTCTCTTACTAGGTGTCCCTGTGTCTCAGTCTCTCAGTCTTTCTGTCATTTACTAGGTGTCCCTGTGTCTCTGTCTTAGTCTTTCTGTATTTTACTAAATGTCCCTGTGTCTCTGTCTCTCAGTCTTTCTGTCTCTTACTAGGTGTCCCTGTGTCTCTGTCTCTCAGTCTTTCTGTCATTTACTAGGTGTCCCTGTGTCTCTGTCTCTCAGTCTTTCTGTCTCTTACTAGGTGATCCTGTGTCTCTGTCTTTCTGTTTCTTAGTAGATGTCCCTGTGTCTCTGTCTCTCAGTCTTTCTGTATCTTACTAGGTGTCCCTGTGTCTCTGTCTCTCAGTCTTTCTGTACCTTACTAGATGTCCCTGTGTCTCTGTCTTAGTCTTTCTGTCTCTAACTAGGTGTCCCTGTGTCTCTGTCTCTCAGTCTTTCTGTCTCTTACTAGGTGTCCCTTTGTATCTGTCTCTCAGTTTTTCTGTCTCTTACTAGGTGTCCCTGTGTCTCTGTCTCTCAGTTTTTCTGTCTCTTACTAGGTGTCCCTGTGTCTCAGTCTCTCAGTCTTTCTGTCATTTACTAGGTGTCCCTGTGTCTCTGTCTCTCAGTCTTTCTGTCTCTTACTAGGTGATCCTGTGTCTCTGTCTTTCTATTTCTTACTAGATGTCCCTGTGTCTCTGTCTCTCAGTCTTTCTGTATCTTACTAGGTGTCCCTGTGTCTCTGTCTCTCAGTCTTTCTGTCTCTTACTAGGTGTCCCTGTGTCTCTGTCTCTCAGTCTTTCTTTCTCTTACTAATTGTCCCTGTGTCTCTGTCTCTCAGTCTTTCTGTCTCAGACTAGGTGTCCCTGTGTCTCTGTCTCTCAGTCTTTCTGTCTCTTATTATGTTTCTCTGTGTCTCTGTCTGTCAGTCTTTCTGTATCTTATTAGGTATCCCTGTGTCTCTGTCTCTCAGTCTTTCTGTCTCTTAATAGGTGTCCCTGTGTCTCTGTCTCTCAGTCTTTCTGTCTCTTACTAGGTGTCCCTGTGTCTCAGTCTCTCAGTCTTTCTGTCATTTACTAGGTGTCCCTGTGTCTCTGTCTCTCAGTCTTTCTGTCTCTTACTAGGTAATCCTGTGTCTCTGTCTTTCTATTTCTTACTAGATGTCCCTGTGTCTCTGTCTCTCAGCCTTTCTGTCTCTTACTAGGTGTCCCTGTGTCTCTGTCTTAGTCTTTCTGTATTTTACTAAGTGTCCCTGTGTCTCTGTCTCTCAGTCTTTCTGTCTCTTACTAGGTGTCCCTGTGTCTCAGTCTCTCAGTCTTTCTGTCATTTACCAGGTGTCCCTGTGTCTCTGTCTCTCAGTCTTTCTGTCTCTTACTAGGTGATCCTGTTTCTCTGTCTTTCTGTTTCTTAGTAGATGTCCCTGTGTCTCTGTCTCTCAGTCTTTCTGTCTCTTACGAGGTGTCCCTGTGTCTCAGTCTCTCAGTCTTTCTGTCATTTACTAGGTGTCCCTGTGTCTCTGTCTTAGTCTTTCTGTATTTTACTAAGTGTCCCTGTGTCTCTGTCTCTCAGTCTTTCTGTCTCTTACTAGGTGTCCCTGTGTCTCTGTCTCTCAGTCTTTCTGTCATTTACTAGGTGTCCCTGTGTCTCTGTCTCTCAGTCTTTCTGTCTCTTACTAGGTGATCCTGTGTCTCTGTCTTTCTGTTTCTTAGTAGATGCCCCTGTGTCTCTGTCTCTCAGTCTTTCTGTATCTTACTAGGTGTCCCTGTGTCTCTGTCTCTCAGTCTTTCTGTATCTTACTAGGTGTCCCTGTGTCTCTGTCTTAGTCTTTCTGTCTCTAACTAGGTGTCCCTGTGTCTCTGTCTCTCAGTCTTTCTGTCTCTTACTAGGTCTCCCTTTGTATCTGTCTCTCAGTTTTTCTGTCTCTTACTAGGTGTCCCTGTGTCTCTGTCTCTCAGTTTTTCTGTCTCTTACTAGGTGTCCCTGTGTCTCAGTCTCTCAGTCTTTCTGTCATTTACTAGGTGTCCCTGTGTCTCTGTCTCTCAGTCTTTCTGTCTCTTACTAGGTGATCCTGTGTCTCTGTCTTTCTATTTCTTACTAGATGTCCCTGTGTCTCTGTCTCTCAGTCTTTCTGTATCTTACTAGGTGTCCCTGTGTCTCTGTCTCTCAGTCTTTCTGTCTCTTACTAGGTGTCCCTGTGTCTCTGTCTCTCAGTCTTTCTTTCTCTTACTAATTGTCCCTGTGTCTCTGTCTCTCAGTCTTTCTGTCTCTTACTAGGTGTCCCTGTGTCTCTGTCTCTCAGTCTTTCTGTCTCTTATTATGTTTCTCTGTGTCTCTGTCTAAGTCTTTCTGTCTCTAACTAGGTGTCCCTGTGTCTCAGTCTCTCAGTCTTTCTGTATTTTACTAGGTGTCCCTGTGTCTCTGTCTTAGTCTTTCTGTCTCTTACTAGGTGTCCCTGTGTCTCTCTCTTAGACTTTATGTCTCTTACTAGGTGTCCCTGTGTCTCTGTCTCTCAGTCTTTCTATCTCTTACTAGGTGTCCCTGTGTCTCTGTCTCTCAGTCTTTCTGTCTCTTACTAGGTGTCCCTGTGTCTCTGTCTCTCAGTCTTTCTGTCTTTTACTATGTTCCCTGTGTCTTTGTCTCTCTGTCTTTCTGTCTCTAACTACATTAGATGAGTCCAATTCAAAACAATATCTATAGTTTAAACTGACAGATTTTAGGGGGATTTTTATTATGCTAATTAGATTTCAGCAGGGGCACAGACATCAACCTTAGGGGTAAACATTAAAGAGTAAACATTACACACAAACGTTTAAAATATTGTAGACATTTCAAATGTTATATCATTGCTATACAAAGTGTTGTAACAATGTGCCAGTAGTTAAAGTAGTAAAGTGAAAATAAATAAACAGATAAATATATGTTGTATTTACAATGGTGTTTGTTCTTCACTGCTGCCCTTTTCTTGTTGAAACAGGTCACACATCTTGCTGCTGTGATGGCACATTGTGTTACTTCACCCAATAGATATGGGAGTTTATCAAGATTGGATTGGATTTAAAAATCTTTGTGGGTCTGTGTAATCTGAGGGAAATATGTATCTTCTAATATGTTCATACATTTTGGCAGGCGGTTAGGAAGTGCAGCTCGTTTGTCACCTATTTTTCTGGGCAGTGGGCACATAGCCTGTCTTCTATTGGGAACCAGGTCTGCCTATGGCAGCCTCTCTCAATAGCAAGTCCACTCTCAGTGAGTCTGTACAAAGTCAAAACTTTTCTTAAGTTTGGGTCAGTCACGGTGATCTGGTATTCTGCCACTGTATATTCTCTGTTTAGGGACAAATAACATTCTATTTGCTCTGTTTTTTAGTTGTTGATTCTTTCCAATATGTCAAGTAATTATCTTTTTGTTTTCTCATTATTTGGTTGGGTCTAATTGTGTTACTGTCCTGGGGCTCTGTGGGGTCTGTTTGTGAACAGAACACCAGATCTAGCTGAGGGACTCTTCTCTGGGTTCATCTCTATGTAGGTTATGACTTTGTTATGGAAGATTTAGGAATCACTTATTTTTAGGTGTTTGTAGAATTTAAAGGATATTTTTTGAATGTTGATCATCTCTCTCTCTCTCTCTCTCTAGCAGGAGAGCTAGTGGGGTAGGAGGGACTGAGGAATATCTGGATTAAGGGGTGGGGTTGATTGGAGAGGTGAAGAGATCAGAGGTAGACAGTGTGTCCTGGGGCAGCAAAGATGGTTGTTAGGGGAACAGAGAGGTTGTTAAAAGGCCTTGTATTCTATATGGGGGCACACAAGGGGATTGGATGACTGTGAGGTTGGGGGTAGCAGGGGGGTTCTTGGATTTAAGGGGTGCATTGGGCTTTGGGGGCTGAGATCTGGAGGTGAAAGGTGGGGGGTGGAGACTTGGAGGACCATTAGAAGTGATGTGGGGTTGGGGGGTTAGGATCTGAGACTGTGGAAGAGAAAAGCAGGAGGAAGTGAGATGGATGGTGAGAGGTAGGTCGGTTAGAGATTTTTGAGGACAATTAGAAACTGATTGGGGAAGGTACAGTGATGCAGGATACTGTAATATGACATTGTGGTACAGTGATGCTGTCGTGATGCAGGATAGGCCATGGAGGTACAGTGATGCTGTCGTGATGCAGGATAATGTAATAGGACATGGAAATGCAGTGATTCTGTCGGGATGCAGGATACTGTAATAGGACATGGAGGTACAGTGATGCTGCTGTGATGCAGGATATTGTAATGCCAGGAGACGGATCAGGGGCTGGGGGCTAAGGGCTGTAGGATATGCCTGGACTCAAGGGCTGATGGTGGGATTGGTGGGCTAAGGGCTGCGAGTACAGATGCTCAGTGACCAGGTGTCAAAACTCAGGCCAGGAAGCTGAATCAAGCCATTAATCACCCAACCCCTCAGCCTGTAATCAAACAGGCTCCAGTCGTGATGTATGGGCTATGTCACAACCACTGACTCACAGGCACCTAGTCAGCCACACGCACACACGCACACATTAAGATCTGCATAAACACACACCATTAACACACGCAAGCACAAATCCATGCACACACACACACACACACACACACACACACACACACATTGAACACAAGGATTATGTGAAGCAGGAAATATTGACTTGGGCCACTTGAGAGAGCAAGAGAACGAGTGAGAAAGAGAGAGGGAGAGGGAGAGGGAGAGAGCGAGAGCGAGAGCGAGAGCGAGAGCGAGAGAGCGAGAGAGAGAGAGAGAGAGAGAGAGAGAGAGAGAGAGAGAGAGAGAGAGAGAGAGAGAGAGAGAGAGAGGAAGTGAGGGTGAGGAGGAAGGGATGGAGAGGTGGAAGGGATGGAGAGGTGTATCCGTGGGGACGGAGGTAAAGCTCATGGTCAGCTGTTTCCACGGCGATGGTGGACAGGCCGCCTGACAGGATGAATAATTTAGGACGAGGTGTGGACATCGATCCCACAATGCACCTCTCCCTGACCACGCTGTCTGATACACAGTCAAACTCTCAAATGCACACAGACACACATACAACCTCGCAGGCAGACACACAAACACACACAGCAAGTGCCAAGACACACACAATCACAGTCATTGTTGTGGTACAACACACACAGCACTTATGTGGCCAAAATCAGACACAAGAAAATCAGACACACAACAAAACAGACACACTGCTGCTGTAACATCACACAGTCCATTTAGGACATGCTGACAGACAATGGGGGCTGTGAATCCTGTGGTTGTCAGTAACGTCCTCTGAGAGATGTCCTTCCTGTTTGATATGTGTACTTCCTGTCTGCTTAATGCTGATACTTCCTGCTTGAGTCAGATGTCTTTGACCTGTGTGTGTGTGTGTGTGTGTGTGTGTGTGTGTGTGTGTGTGTGTGTGTGTGTGTGTGTGTGTGTGTGTGTGTGTGTGTGTGTGTGTGTGTGTGTGTGTGTGTGTGTGTGTGTGTGTGTGTGTGTGTGTGTGTGTGTGTGTGTGTGTGTGTGTGTGTGTGTGTGACAGAGAGAGAGTTCTTACTTCTGGCATGCTTGTAAAACTTCCACCTGTCTCTCAGGTCCTCATAAAATTATTTGCACACAGACTGACCACCAGTGCCCCCCCCTTCTCTCTCTGCCTATAGTGTAGACGCAGAGAATTATGACAGCAGCAGCAACAAGTAATATTGTATGGAATATTGACTAATTCAATTTGTTCCTTTTTTGGACAATTAACTTATGTTTTTGGAATGTATCTTCATTTGTATGTATGCACACTGCAAGAAGCCACAGATGTTTCAAAAATATTTTGCATTCAATGAAGTTTCTTCTGAAACTTTACCTTTCTTAGTTGTTCTCTCTCTTCTTCTCTTCTTCATTCATCATCCTGGGGCCTGAACGAGTGACCAGGGAATGACCCCCATCTTAAACAACCCCATTATAGTACACACACACACACACACACACACACACACACAATAGCATTCTGCTCCTATAGAATCGTTCTCCTTCTCCCGGAGTGTTCGATGAATATAAATATGTCCGTTTGACATCATTCATCTGACACATTTACCCCATACAGCCATAGGAGGCAGTGTTACCCTCTGTTGATACTGAGAGAGAGAGAGAGAGAGAGAGAGAGAGAGAGAGAGAGAGAGAGAGAGAGAAAGAGAGAAAGAGAGAAAGAGAGAGAGAGAGAGAGAGAAAGAGAGAAAGAGAGAAAGAGAGAAAGAGAGAGAAAGAGAGGAAAGAGAGAGAAGAGAGAGAAAGAGAGAAAGAGAGGAAAGAGAGAGAGAAAGAGAGAGAGAAGAGAGAGAGAGAGAGAGAGAGAGAGAGAGAGAGAGAGAGAGAGAGAGAGAGAGAGAGAGAGAGAGAGAGAGAGAGAGGAGAGAGAGAGAGAGAGAGAGAGAGAGAGAGAGAGAGAGAGAGAGAGAGAGAGAGAGAGAGAGAGAGAGAGAGAGAGAGAGAGGGTCCTACATGGAACCCAAGAGGGTTCTACCTGGCACCAAAAAGGGGTTTTCAAAGGGTTCTCCTAGGGGGTTGCGGAAGAACCCTTTTAGGTTCTACACTGAACAAAAATATATACGCAACATACAACAATTTCAAAGATTTTACTGAGTTACAGTTCATATAAGGAAATCAGTCAATTGAAATAAATAAATAATGTCCTAATCTATGGATTTCAAATGACTGGAAATACAGATATGCATCAGTTGGTCACAGAAACCTTTAAAAAAAGGGAGGGGCGTGGATCAGAAAACTAGTCAGTATCTGGTGGGACCACCATTTGCCTCATTCAGCACGACTCATCTCCTGCGCATAGAGTTGATCAACCTGTTGACATGGGGCCATGCATTATCATGGTGAACCATGCGGTTACGACGCCAAACTGCAGTTAGCTCAAGACCCTGGTGAGGACCACGAGTAGATGAGCTTCCTGAGACGGTTCGTGACAGTTTGTGCAAATATTCTTTGGTTGTGCCGACACATTCTGCCAGTCCCATTCTGTTAAAGGTCCCCAAAGCACACACATCACTAGGTCGCTCGTCTTTTCAGTTCGCTGCAGCTAGCGACTGGAACGAGCTGCAACAAATACTCAAACTGGACAGTTTTATCTCCATCTCTTCATTCAAAGACTCAATCATGGACACTCTTACTGACAGTTGTGGCTGCTTTGTGTGATGTATTGTTGTCTCTACCTTCTTGCCCTTTGTGCTGTTGTCTGTGCCCAATAATGTTTGTACCATGTTTTGTGCTGCTACCATGTTGTGTTGCTACCATGCTGTGTTGTTGTCTTAGGTCTCTCTTTATATAGTGTTGTGTTGTCTCTCTTGTCGTGATGTGTGTTTTGTCCTATATTTTATTTTATTTGTTTTTATTTTTATTTTTAATCCCAGCCCCTGTCTCCGCAGGAGGCCTTTTGCCTTTTGGTAGGCGTAATTGTAAATAAGAATTTGTTCTTTACTGACTTGCCTATTTAAATAAAGGTTAAATAAAGAAAGAAAGAAAAACTCCTCAGCTGTCTGGGTGGCTGGTCTCAGACGATCCCGCAGGTGAAGAAGCCGGATGTGGAGGTCCTGGGCTGGCGTGGTTACACGTGGTCTGCGCTTGTGAGGCAGATTGGATTTACTGCAAAATTCTCTAAAATGACATTGGAGGCAGTTTAGGATAGAGAAAGTAATAATCAATACTCTGGCAACAGCTCTGGTGGACATTCCTGCAGTCAGTATGCCAATTGCACACTCCTTCAAAACTTGAGACATCTTTGGCATTGTGTTGTGTGACAAATCTGCACATTTTAGAGTGGCCTTTTATTGTCCCAGTGGCAGCACAAGGTGCACCTCTGTAATGATCATGCTATTGATATGCCACGCCTGTCAGGTGGATGGATTATCTTGGCAAAGGAGAAATGCTCACTAACAGGGATGTAAACAAATTTGTGCACAACATTTTATTTCAGCTCATGAAACATGGGACCAACACTTTACATGTTGCGTTTATATTTTTGTTCAGTGTAGATAGAACCTTTTTTCTAAGAATGTAGGGAGGCAAGAAGATCATCAAAGTCCTCAGACACCCGAGCCACGCCCTGTTCACCCCGCTGCCATCTAGAAGGCAGAGATTGAGAAACAGATTCAATTGGAGATAGATTGCCATCATACTGTTCTACACACTTTATATGTATATACTGTACTCTAGTCAAGGCTCATCCTATATAACTGCTGCTGTACACAACTTTTATATTCATATACTGTCCACACTCTATTCACATCATATATATAAATATATATATATACACTACCGTTCAAAAGTTTGGGGTCACTTAGAAATAAATGTCCTCGTTTTTGAAAGAAAAGCTCATTTTTTGTCCATTAAAATAACATCAAATTGATCAGAAATACAGTGTAGACATTGTTAATGTTGTAAATGACTATTGTAGCTGGAAACAGATGATTATCTACATATGCCTGCAGAGGCCCATTATCAGCAACCATCACTCCTGTGTTCCAATTCACGTTGTGTTAGCTAATCCAAGTTTATCATTTTAAAAGGCTAACCGATCATTAGAAAACCTTTTTGCACTTAAGTTAGCACAGCTGAAAACTGTTGTTCTGATTAAAGAAGCAATAAAACTGGCCTTCTTTAGACTAGTTGAGAGTCTGGAGCATCAGTATTTGTGTGTTCGATTACAGGCTCAAAATGGCCAGAAACAAAGAACTTTCTTCTGAAACTCGTCAGTTTATTCTTGTTCTGAGAAATTAAGGCTATTCCATGTGATAATTTGCCAAGAAACTGAAGATCTCATACAACGCTGTGTACTACTCCCTTCACAGCACAGCGCAAACTGGCTCTAACCAGAATAGAAAGAGAAGCGGGAGGCCCCGGTGCACAACTGAGCAAGAGGACAAGTACATTAGAATGTCTAGTTTGAGAAACAGACGCCTCACAAGTCCTCAACTGGCAGCTTCATTAAATAGTACCCGCAAAACCCCAGTCTCAACGTCAACAGTGAATAAGCGACTCCGGGATGCTGGCCTTCTAGGCAGAGTTCCTCTGTTCAGTGTCTGTGTTCTTTTGCCCATCTGAATCTTTTATTTTTATTGGCAAGTCTCTGATAAGTCATTTACAATATTAACAGTGTCTACACTGTATTTCTGATCAATTTCATGTTATTCTAATGGACAAAAAAAATGCTTTTGTTTAAAAAATAAGGACATTTCTAAGTGTATATATATTAAAAAAAATGTATATATTCTGGCATTGCTCGTTCTGATATTGCTTGTTCTGATGTTTCTGGAGAACAAAAAAAAAATTGTGTGTATTGTTATTGTACTGCTAGATATTGCTGCACGGTTGTAGCTAGAAAAATAAGCATTTCACCGCACCTCCGATTACATCTGCAAATCTGTGTACTCGACCAAAAACTTTAAAAGAATGCATATGATTCTACTCTCGTCCTCTTTATCAACTCAGATGGTATCGCATGATTATGACAGGGTCTATTGAGCACAAATGGCTATACCCACAACAGCATCAGCCTGATTCCATAAACACAAAAGAGAGACTGTGATATCATCAATAAGAATCCAAGACAGATGATTGCCAGACTACTAACAGAGCTGGGAGGAAATACAGATACAAGTGATAGAAGCAAATTTAAATTTCAACATCAACTGTTCAGAGGAGACTGCGTGAATCAGGCCTTCACGGTCGAATTGCTGCGAAGAAACCACTACTACAGGACACCAATAATAATAAGAGACTTGCTTGGGCCAAGAAACACAAGCAAAGGACATTAGACCAGTGGAAATTTGTCCTTTGTTCTGAGGAGTCCAAATTTTAGATTTTTGGTTCCAACCGCCATGTCTTTGTGAGACGCATAGTAGATGAACGGATGATCTCAGCATGTGTGGTTCCCACCGTGAAGCATGGAAGAGGTGTGATGGTGTGGGGGAGCTTTGCTGGTGACTCTGTCTGTGATTTATTTATAATTAAAGGCACATTTAACCAGCATGGCTCCCATAGCATGCTGTAACGATACGCTATCCCATCTGGTTTGTGCTTAGTGGAATTATAATTTGTTTTTCAACAGAATGATGACCCAAACACACCTCCAGGTTGTGTAAGGGCTATTTGACTAAGGAGGAGAGTGATGGAGTGCTGCATCAGATGACCTGACCTCACCCAACCTCAAACCAATTGAGATGTTTTGGGATGAGTTGGACCGCAGAGTGAAGGAAAAGTAGCCAACAAGTGCTCAGCATATGTGGGAACTCCTTCAAGACTGTTGGAAAAGCATTCCAGGTAAAGCTGGTTGAGAGAATGCCAAGAGTGTGCAAAGCTGTCATAAAGGCAAAGGGTATTTACTTTGACGAATCTAAAATCTAAAATATTTTGATTTGTTTAAAACTTTTGTAGTTACTATATGATTCCATGTGTTATTTCATAGTTATGATGTCTTCACTATTATTCTACAATGTAGAAAATAGTACAAATAACGAAAAACCTTTGAATGAGTAGGTGTGTCCAAACTTTTGACTGGTACTGTATGTTCAGAATAGTGCAGTCTGTGTACTCATTAAAACACGCAAATCAAACATTCCAAAGAAACATTGGTTGCTAATTGAACACTGAATCATCTTCATAATCTTCCAGGTCCTATCTGGAGTTTCTTGGGCCACTTATTCTACATCTGTTACTGCAGTGCCTGGGTTGACCTGAGGGAGGCGGTAGTGGTTTCATGCTAGGCTGCTCCCTCCCTGTGCTCCCTGCTCCAGTCTGTGTTCCATATGTCACCAAACCCACTAGCTTAGCATTACGTTAGCATTACAGCTGGCATCAGCAATTCCTATGGGAATCTCAGCTCCCCATTGGTTCATACAGGGGATCATAGGACTAGGGGCATTCACGCTGTCTCTTTGCTCTATCATTCCTTGTCTGTCCTTATCCCTCTATGTGATTTCCCTTATGCTGTCTCTCTTTCTGACACTTTCGGTCTGTTACCAATCCCTGTTTCTCTCCTTTCCACAACCCTATCCTTTGTTACCTTGTCACCATCTTACTGTTCTGCCCCCAGTAAATATATCTCCTCTCTCTCTCTCTCTCTCTCTCTCTCTCTCTCTCTCTCTCTCTCTCTCTCTCTCTCTCTCTCTCTCTCTCTCTCTCTCTCTCTCTCTCTCTCTCTCTCTCTCTCTCTCTCTCTCTCTCTCTCTCTCTCTCTCTCTCTCTCTCTCTCTCTCTCTCTCTCTCTCTCTCTCTCTCTCTCTCTCTCTCTCTCACTCTGTCTACTTCTGGGGGCAGTAGAGGTCAGAATGTCTACCACGGTGAGTGTTCGAGGAATTCAAGGGAACAGCACCTCAAGTCTCTAAAGCACATAACTAGAACATTCTCTGTTAGGACATTTGCCACTCAAGTATGTGTACAGTGTATGTACACATCCTGCAGACCCTCACACAATAATAACCTGGACAAGGTTTCCCCATACTGTATTTTTCATACTCGGAAAGCGTTATATTTAGTATAAGTTAGTGTTGACGTTTACCGTTTTATAACTCGTCTTTGTACTCGGGGAGAGCCAATCAGAAAGCTTGGTCTGGAAGAACAGGAAACCAATCAGCGGCCTCACCTAGAGGTCATTCCATGACAAAGTGAGCGGGTTTGGTTACCAGGGAAACAGGCAGTTTTCCATGGTGATGTTGGAACATGTTGGAAGGGCTGCTTTGTTGTCAAGGTGATGAAGGATTCTCACCATGGATATTTAAATCACTAGAGTTTTGCTGTATAAGGCAACAGAGGAGAGTTATATCTAGCAGTAATGCTAAACTAAATGGGTCCAGGGACAATCATTGGTCTAATCGTATGCCATCCTCATATTAGCTCCCCTTTCCCGGTGTAGTTGGACAGCAGCTGAGAACACAGATAGCTAACAGAAACCAAAAAACGGAAGATACACATAGGTGCCTTGGCAAGAGGGGAAACACACACACACACCACACACACAATCCTTTTTGTCTGTCTGTTTCTCTTGTGTCTCAGCACCCACCCACCACTGTTTGGCTTTGTGCAGCAAAAATGTCTGATTGCCATGGCAACCATGTGTGCCATTCTGCTCCAGCTGTGATGTATGTGGTGATACTTTTGACCCCCTGGTGAACTCTGGAAGGCAGGATCCCTGTAGAGTCCAGAAAGACTCCTCTGAAAGGGTCTATGGGTCTATCCTAGGTCTATCGTGGGTCTCTCATGGCGCTATGTGGAGAGGTCATTGATACCATGGCAACAAAATCTTAACACAACTATTGACTGTGGTAACCATGAACACCATGATAACAAAATCTCTACAAAATCACACCAACCTGCTACTATGGCAACATAATCTACAGTACTGATATACTGCAACAAAGAAATGGAAATTGAATATTGCCTTGGACCTAAAAGCAAACACTTTGAGTGAAATTATCACATTTTCAAATATTTCCATTTTTATAATTTAACATTTCAAACCAGATTTGTTCCATTGACATTAAATCAAATTTTCCAAAGAAAATTGCAGAATGGGCAGCGAAGTCAAACATTTCACAAACAATTACAATCAATCACATATCAAATTACCGAAATATAGCCTATTTGTTTCTATTTACTTGTAAAAGTGATCCAAGGACAACACAGACTTTTCAACACTTGCAGGTGGCATCAAGGTGACCTTCCTTACCCTGCTATAAGTATAAATATTTCACTATTACACAACAACAGGAGTACTATTTTCATGTATCTTTTCTGTGCCAGTTCCATTTACGCTCCAAACAGTGCGCTTCCTTTGTTTGTGTTTGTGTGTGGCTCTATCTTGTCACACTGTGAAAACAAACGGGGAGGAGAGTTGCGACAGGAAAGTTTTGACCTCCAAGTAGAATTTGCCTTTAGACACAGATCTGAGATCAGCTTCCTTTAACTAAATCTCATAACTATTGAAACCAAAATAGCAAACTGACCTTAGATCAGTGTCTAGGAACAACTTCACACCTCTCTGGATTTTGGCTGGTGGTGTCTTGTTGTGGCTAGTTGTGGCTAGTTGTGGCTAGTTGTGGCTAGTTGTGGATAGTTGTGGCTAGTTGTGGATAGTTGTGGCTAGTTGTGGATAGTTGTGGCTAGTTGTGGATAGTTGTGGCTAGTTGTGGATAGTTGTGGCTAGTTGTGGATAGTTGTGGCTAGTTGTGGATAGTTGTGGCTGGTGGAAGTGAACCTCTTTTTATTTGGCCCTTACCTGTTTGGATCCCAGCTCTGTCGCCTTTCAGTCATTTCCATAGGCAGCAGACCAATACACTTCTCCATGTCTTTGTTCCTTGGCATCTTCACTGACATTTACAGACAATATACACACTTGGAGAGGTCAAATACAACTGTTTAAAAACAACCCATGTAGGGGCGGGAGCACGTGCATGCCACACACACATGCACATGTACAGTACCAGTCAAAAGTTTGGACACACCTACTCACTGCAGAATTTTTCGTTATTTTTACTATTTTCTACATTATAGAATAATAGTGAAGACATCACAACTATGAATTAACTCATATGGAATCATATAGTAACTACAAAAGTTTTAAACAAATCAAAATATATTTTATATTTGAGATTCTTCAAAGTCGCCACCCTTTGCCTTGACATTCTCTCTTGGCATTCTCTCAACCAGACTCATGAGGAATGCTTTTTCAACAGTCTTAAAGGAGTCCCCACATATGCTGAGCACTTGTTGGCTACTTTTCCTTCACTCTGCGGTCCAACTCATCCCAAACCATCTGGTTTGAGGTCGGGTGATTGTGGATGACAGGTCATCTGACTGGAGATGTGTTTGGAGGTGTGTTGCCTGGAGGTGTGTTTTGGGTCATTGTCCTGTTGAAAAACAAATGATAGCCCCATTAACCTGTCTGGCACCGGGGTTCCGCTAACTCCTCCCACATTCCACTGAAAAGGCAGTGCGCGAAATTCAAAATCTATTTTTGAAAAATATTTAACTTTCACACATTAACAAGTCCAATACAGCAATTGAAAGATACACATCTTGTGAATCCAGTCAACATGTCCGATTTTTAAAATGTTTTACAGCGAAAACACCACATATATTTATGTTAGCTCACCACCAAATACAAAAGTGGACAGACACGTATGGATATGATTATGAAGTATGAATTATGATTCAAGTAGCATGCACAAGCCAACCAAAATAAACTAAAACCAACCTAAAGAGCCCAGAAAAAACTACCTCAGATGACAGTCATATAACATGTTACACAATAAATCTATGTTTTGTTCATAAAAAGTGCATATTTTAGCTATAAATCAGTTTTACATTGATGCTAACATAAATGCTAACACATAGCTAGAGTCTGAATCCAGACGGGAGTTGCCAGAGAAAATACATACACCAACGTCGGCTACTAATTACACCTCATAAAACATTTCAGAAAAACATATGGTGGATAGCTAATGAAAGACAGATATCGTGTGAATAAAGCCAACATTTCCGATTTTTGAAGTGTTTTACAGCGAAAACACAATATATCGTTATATTAGCTAACAACATAAGCTAGCATAAGTCAGCACTAGCATTGGTCAAGCGCTAGCCTAGCACAGTTAGCCCACTTAGCACAGCACAGCTCAACAGATATATGAAAAAGCATCCCAAATTGGGTCTTATCTTTGTTGATATTCCATCAGAATGTTGTAACGGGGTCCAATGTCCAGTAGAGTCTTTAGTTGGGTTCCAGAACGAATTATTTCCCTCTTTGGTTAGCAAGCACAATAGCATTGCGGCGCTACACAGCGTTTCTTCAAAAAATTCTTCCGTCGTATCACATCTAAAGTCCAGAATAAATTGCAATAATATAATTAAAGTATATTGAAAAAACATACTTTAGGATGATTTTGTGACATGTATCAAATAATATCGTAGTCAGACATCATATTCACCGTTATCTACCTTGTTCCAGAAGCCGAGACCAAATTATGCTTCGCGCCCGGAATTTTTTTTTAACTGCGCAGGTCTCACAAGAAGGTGTGTTATTCAGTCCATGGACGAGATATTCGACTCCTTTCAATTCTCACTTCCGCATTACAGCCTGACGAAGGCGTGTGACGTGTTCCTATGGTCCCAAGTCAAAGGGCCTTTTATAGAGAAGGTCTTAAAGAGACACATCGCATTTTGGAAATCTCAATTCGGCTGGGAGAATGGCTGTAAAAATATTTCTGTTCGACTTAGAGAAACAATTCAAACCTTTTTAGAAACTATAGACTGTTATCTATCCAACAGTAGTAAATATATGCATATTGGAAAATAAAAAGTTTCTTAGGAGGCCGTTTGAAAATGTGCACACATTTTCCAGTTTTTTCAATATTCAGCTTGCAGCCCAAACAGGTTAAGAAGAAAAGAATTTCCACAAATTAACTTTTAACAAAGCACACCTGTTAATTGAAATGCATTCCAGGTGACTACCTCATGAAGCTGGGTGAGAGAATGCCAAGAGTGTGCAAAGCTGTCATCAAGGCAAAGGGTGACTACTTTTAAGAATATGAAATATATAATATATTTTGATTTGTTTAACACTTTTTTAATTACTACATGATTCTATATGTGTTATTTCATAGTGGTGATGTCTTCACTACTATTCTACAATGTGGAAAATAGTACAAATAAAGAAAAATCCTGCATTAGTAGGTGTGTCCAAACATTTGACTGGTACTGTACATGTACATTCACCTACACAACCCACAAGTTTCTCCTCGTCTGGTATTTTTGCCAGGATAAATTCTGAGACACTTGCATGATCTCACCACTAAGAATGCTGCAGCACTGCACAATTCCTGAGCTCCTTCTCCCTGTCTTAATCACAGTCCGATGATCTGATGATGGTTAGGCAAGTACTGACATGCAATCAAGTAATACACAATCTAGTCTGTATATAATTCAGTTATCCTTTATTTGCCTCCAGGTATAGCCATAACATAGAAGGGAGAATATTAATGATTAAACAGTAAACATTTTATAAAAGATTACCATACAGTTCATCATAAATATATTGACATCTTTCATTACATTATTGTACATATTACAGTACACCAAAAGGAACCAGGCAGTATAATTCAAACAACTTCCCCATCAACATCAACAGTGAGTGAGGCTAACGTGACTTCCGTCTGCACAGTAGTTATACAGGGGAGAAAAATGAGAAGACAGACAAAAAATCAAATCAAATCAAAAGTAAGGCATGGTCCAGTTCCCTCTGTCAGAGATGTTTATCCAGGTTACACTCTGGAGATCTCGACCTTCTCAGACACACTCTGACACCCTGAACTTCAGGCTGTGAACCTATCTCGTTCTGTAGACCGAGAGAGGAAGAGAGAGAGGGGGGGGGTGGGTAGAGAGAGAGAAATTTACGTAAGACACAGTTTGGTGGCGCTCTATAGCTTAATAAAAAGGGACATACAGTCCGTATTAGCTATAGACTAAAAACAGAAAAACTCAATGTGAATGTGTAGTTTTTATTAGTGTGAGAATAACAAGTGTCTGTATGGACCCTGCCTATCATGGCCTCTCTCCCCCTTCCTCCCCCTCCTCCCCTCTCCCCCTTTCTCCCCTCTCCACTCCCTCCTCCCTGTCCTGCCAGGGATGTTGAGTGGGTGACCTTTCTCTCAGCTAATCCACAGCAAAAAGGCATAATTACTGTTGCCACTCCACGAGCCTCCTCAGGCCCAATAATCAATGCAGCCAATCGGCCCAAGGATCATCCGGTCACACACCACTGTGTCGCCTTGTGTGTGTGTGCTTGTGTGTGTGTGTGTGTGTGTGTGTGTGTGTGTGTGTGTGTGTGTGTGTGTGTGTGTGTGTGTGTGTGTGTGTGTGTGTGTGTGTGTGTGTGTGTGTGTGTGTGTGTGTGTGTGTGTGTGTGTGTGTGTGTGTGTGTGTGCGTGCGTGCGTGCGTGCGTGCGTGCGTGCGTGCGTGTGTGTGTGCGTGTGTGTGTGTGAGACAGAGAGAGAGAAAGGGAGAGAGTGTGTGTATATGTTTGAGTATGTGTGTGTTAAACTAGCACACAAATGAGACAAAATGAGATGACAGAGAAAGAGAGTGATAGAGAAAGGAGAGAATGAAGGTAGTCAAGAGATCGAGGCCCCCCCCACCACACACACACATACACACACCACACACACTCCCTCTCTCCCTGTTGTGAATGTTGTGACACTAGATGACCTTACTGAGTTGCTGTTGTAAGCTCTGATTAGAATAGTTTCCCTTTAACCTTTATGGGACTGACATGCCTCGGAAACAACCATTGGTTTATGCAACAAGATCAACATATTCTGTTGTTAAAGTGAAACAGTGGTGGCATTCCTCTTTCAGAACTCCCTTTATGTCTTCTAAAGACGGTGCATTCTGGAACTGGAACTTCTTGTAGCAGTGGGTTAGTATTTGTGGGCTTGGTTTGAAGCACTCCCACTCCTCTAAAAGCAGTCTGGGGAATAGCTACTACAACACACCAAAAGATACACTCACACACAAAGCACAGAATGTGATCAGAAATAGTGAGCAACGCAAGTTTAATTTTAGATGTAGCTGCGGGAACAAAGATGTGTCTGGGAAAAAGTCTGGGAACTCTTTCTCTCCTATCTCTCCTATCTCTCTCTCTCTCTCTCCAGCTCTCTCCATCCCTCTGGCTGACAGGCTTTAAATCTAGAGGACTTGTTCAGTTAAAAGCACAACAAAACAAACTACTGTCAGCCCTATCACTTGAGGCGTACACCTGACTCTGTAGGTGTGAGCAGCGAGTGTGTGTTCACAGTTTCCCCAGGCAATCCAACCAGTCAACAGGTGGTGAAAATAAGATGCATCCCAAATGATACCTTATTTAGTGCACGACTTTTGACCAGAGCCCTGTCAAAATGAGTGCACTATATAGGGAAAAGTGTGCCATTTGAGACAACCTAAGACTATGACAGACTTCAAACCTATGCCTCTTATGTACCAGAACAAGCATAACAGTCTGTACACTGAATGTCCCATCTGAATACAGTCAGAGGTAGCCGATGATGTTAATACATTAGGACATGGTAAGACATGGCCAAGCTAATGACACAGAGCATTATGACAAGGTTATGACATCGTCGTGAACGGTCAACCTAAATGCAGGTCACGACATCATCAACCCTGGTCAAAACATCCTGACATGTGGTCAACATTAGTTAACCTATCGACACTTACGTTTTTTGACCTGGTCAGCAATATTCAATGGTCAATGGTCGATCTTTTGATAAGAGTCCACCACATTTTAATATGACAAGATATTAACCATGCTAACCTATCAATAGTTGATTTTGACATGGTCAGCAATCATGAATGATTTCTATCATAGAGATCCTACCATCGCCAAGCCTATCTCCAACCTTTTTCTTTCTGGGGAGGTTCCCATTGCTTGGAAGGCAGCCATGGTTCGCCCTTTATTTAAAGGAGGAGATTAAGCTGATCCTAACTGTTAAAGGCCTATTTCTATTTTGTCCTGTTTATCAAGGGTTGGAAAAACTTGTCAATAATCAACTGACTGGCTTTCTTGATGTCTATAGTATTCTCTCTAGTATTCAATCTGGTTTCCTCTCAGGTTATGGATGTGTCACTGCAACCTTAAAGGTCACCATTGCCCTTGATTCTAAGCAATGTTGTGCTGCTCTTTATATTGACTTGGCCAACGCTTTTGATACAGTAGACAGTTCCATTCTTGTGGGCCGGCTAAGGAATATTGGTGTGTCTGAGGGGTCTTTGGCCTGGTTTGCTAACTACCTCTCTCAAAGAGTGCAGTGTATAAAGTCAGAAAATCTGTTGTCTCAACCACTGCCTGTCACCAAGAGAGTACTCCAAGGCTCAATCCTAGGCCCCACGCTCTTCTCAATTCACATCAACAACATAGCTCAGTCAGTAGGAAGCTCTCTCATCCATTTATATGCAGATTATACAGTCTTATATTCAGCTGCCCCCTCCCCTGATTTTGTGTTAAATGCTCTCCAGCAAAGCTTTCTTAGTGTCCAACAAGCTTTCTCTACACTTAACCTTGTTCTGAAGACCTCCAAAACAAAGGTCATGTGGTTTGGTAAGAAGAATGCCCTTCCTCCCACAGGTGTGATTACTACCTCTGAGGGTTTAGAGCTTAGAGCCTCATATGTCCTTCTCTCAGCACATATCAAAGCTGCAGGCTAAAGTTAAATCAAGACTTGGTTTCCTCTATCATAATCGCTCCTCTTTCACCCCAGCTGCCAAACTAACCCTGATTCAGATGACCATCCTTCCCAAGCTAGATTACAGAGAAATAATTTATAAATCGTCAGGTAAGGGTGCTCTCGAGCGACCAGATGTTCTTTACCATTTGGCCATCAGATTTGCCACCAATGGTCCTTATAGGACACATCACTGCACTCTATACTCCTCTGTAAACTGGTCATCTCTGTATACCCATCACAAGACCCACTGGTTGATGCTTATTTATAAGCACCCCCCCTATCTGAGATATCTACTGCAGCCCTCATCCTCCACATACAACACCCATTCTGCCAGTCACATTCTGTTAAAGGCCCCGAAAGCACACACATCACTAGGTCGCTCGTCTTTTCAGTTCGCTGCAGCTAGCGACTGGAACGAGCTGCAACAAACACTCAAACTGGACAGTTTTATCTCAAATCTCTTAATTCAAAGACTCAATCATGGACACTCTTACTGACAGTTGTGGCTGCTTTGTGTGATGTATTGTTGTCTCTACCTTCTTGCCCTTTGTGCTGTTGTCTGTGCCCAATAATGTTTGTACCATGTTTTGCGCTGCTACCATGTTGTGTTGCTACTATGGTTGCTCTATCAATAAGGTGCCATATGACATAGTCAACCATGCTCACAAAGTACCACGACTGACCTGGTCAACTCTGTCAACCTAAGAGCATTATGACACACACAAACAACTTTCAGATATCACCCAACCACAACCATGCCTTTAGATGTGTGTGTGTGTGTGTGTGTGTGTGTGTGTGTGTGTGTGTGTGTGTGTGTGTGTGTGTGTGTGTGTGTGTGTGTGTGTGTGTGTGTGTGTGTGTGTGTGTGTGTGTGTGTGTGTGTGTGTGTGTGCGTGCATGTGGGTGTGTGTAAGACAAGAGAGAAATGGAGAGGGAGAGCGTGTGTATATGTTTGAGTATGTGTGTGGGTGGGTGTTTTCTGTATGCGTGAGTGTGTGTGTGTGTGTGTGTGTGTGTGTGTGTGTGTGTGTGTGTGTGTGTGTGTGTGTGTGTGTGTGTGTGCGCATGAGTATGTTGAGGTGTGTATCCGGTGTGCGTATAAGTGTAGAGGGAAGCAGACAAACAGTGTGTGAATGCAGACTGAAGACATGAGACCCCAGAGAGCTGCCCCAGTCAGCCAGCCTGCTGAGTGAAACACTGTAGTCATGTTTAGATTGGGGATGCTGGGGAGGAGATTAAAATGAGAGGGGGTGAGGAAACGGACGGTGGAAGGTAAGAGGGGGAAAGGAGAGAGGGTGAGGAAGAGTCAGGGGGCAGGGGGCAGGGGGCGAGGGGCGGGGGAGCAGATAAGGGAAAGAAAGAAGAGGAAATGAGGGGTTCAAGAGGTCAAGAAGAGCCAGGCAGAGGGTGGACATGTTGAGGTAGAGGCAGAGCGGGAAGGTGAGAGGGGCAGATGAAGGTTCCACGTGGGGTAGAGGGGAGGGGGGGCTCCAAGTAGGGTAGATGAGAGGGGGGCTCCAAGTAGTGTGGAGGAGAGGGGGGCTCCAAGTAGGGTAGAGGAGAGGGGGGCTCCAAGTAGGGTATAGGAGAGGGGGGCTCCAAGTAGGGTAGAGGAGAGGGGGGCTCCAATTAGGGTAGAGGAGAGGGGGGGCTCCCAGTAGGGTAGAGGAGAGGGGGGGCTCCAAGTAGGGTAGAGGAGAGGGGGGGCTCCAAGTAGGGTGGAGGAGAGGGGGGTCCCAAAGTAGGGTAAATGAAAGAGAGGGCGTGGCAGAGAGGGGGTGGACCAGAGGGGTGCAGGGGAGACAGATAAAGATTCCAAGTGGGGTAGAGGAGGAGAGGTCTCGTCACTCAGCTGTGTTTCAGTGACACCTGAACCTCCACTGACCAGGTTGACCGGGTCGTGACTGGCTCCCAAAGCAGGAGAAACCAAAGGGGGGGGGCTGACCTTTGACCCTGGACCACTCATCACAACCTCCATATACCCCCTGCTCCCCTTTTCCCCTGGTTGCTCTCTCTCGCTTGCTGTCTCTCTCTTTCTCTTTCTCTCTCTCTCTTCACCTGCCATATTCACTCTTGTGGTTCACGGTTTAAACTGCGTCCTTTCATACAGAACAGACAGATCAGACAGAACAGACAGAGCAGTAGAAGATTTGGTGTACTCTGCATAGTAGGGGTAAACATGAAGTACTGCAGAAAGGATACAAAAGACATCATAGCTAGGACACACACGGGCACGTATAGAAATCCACAGACAGACACATCCTTGCTAATGTGTGTGTCCCCTGAGAGCTAGGCTTAATCCAGGTTTACACTGATGGTGCAACAGGGCTAACAGGGTGTTTCCCCTGAGAGCTAGGCTTAATCCAGGTTTACACTGATGGTGCAACAGGGCTAACAGGGTGTGTCCCCTGAGAGCTAGGCTTAATCCCAGGTTTACACTGATAGGACAACAGGGCTAACAGGGTGTGTCCCCTGAGAGCTAGGCTTAATCCCAGGTTTACAGTGATAGGACAACAAGGCTAACAGGGTGTGTCCCCTGAGAGCTAGGCTTAATCCAGGTTTACACTGATGGTGCAACAGGGCTAACAGGGTGTTTCCCCTGAGAGCTAGGCTTAATCCAGGTTTACACTGATGGTGCAACAGGGCTAACAGGGTGTGTCTCCTGAGAGCTAGGCTTAATCCCAGGTTTACACTGATAGGACAACAGGGCTAACAGGGTGTGTCTCCTGAGAGCTAGGCTTAATCCCAGGTTTACACTGATAGGACAACAGGGCTAACAGGGTGTGTCTCCTGAGAGCTAGGCTTAATCCCAGGTTTTCACTGATGGGACAACAGGGCTAACAGGGTGTGTCTCCTGAGAGCTAGGCTTAATCCCAGGTTTACACTGATAGGACAACAGGGCTAACAGGGTGTGTCTCCTGAGAGCTAGGCTTAATCCCAGGTTTACACTGATAGGACAACAGGGCTAACAGGGTGTGTCTCCTGAGAGCTAGGATTAATCCCAGGTTTACACTGATAGGACAACAGGGCTAACAGGGTGTGTCCCCTGAGAGCTAGGCTTAATCCCAGGTTTACAGTGATAGGACAACAGGGCTAACAGTGTGTGTCCCCTGAGAGCTAGGCTTAATCCCAGGTTTACAGTGATAGGACAACAGGGCTAACAGGGTGTTTCCCCTGAGAGCTAGGCTTAATCCCAGGTTTACACTGATAGGACAACAGGGCTAACAGGGTATGTCTCCTGAGAGCTAGGCTTAATCCAGGTTTACACTGATAGGACAACAGGGCTAACAGGGTGTGTCTCCTGAGAGCTAGGCTTAATCCCAGGTTTACACGGATAGGATAACAGGGCTAACAGGGTGTGTCCCTTGAGAGCTAGGCTTAATCCCAGGTTTACAGTGATAGGACAACAGGGCTAACAGGGTATGTCCCCTGAGAGCTAGGCTTAATCCCAGGTTTACAGTGATAGGACAACAGGGCTAACAGGGTGTGTCCCCTGAGAGCTAGGCTTAATCCCAGGTTTACAGTGATAGGACAACAGGGCTAACAGGGTGTGTCCCCTGAGAGCTAGGCTTAATCCCAGGTTTACAGTGATAGGACAACAGGGCTAACAGGGTGTGTCCCCTGAGAGCTAGGCCTAATCCCAGGTTTACAGTGATAGGACAACAGGGCTAACAGGGTGTGTCTCCTGAGAGCTAGCCTTAATTCCAGGTTTACACTGATAGGACAACTGGGCTAACAGGGTGTGTCTCCTGAGAGCTAGGCTTAATCCCAGGTTTACAATGATAGGACAGCAGGGCTAACAGGGTATGTCTCCTGAGAGCTAGGCTTAATCCCAGGTTTACACTGATGGTGCAGCAGGGCTAACAGGGTGTGTCCCCTGAGAGCTAGGCTTAATCCCAGGTTTACACTGATAGGACAACAGGGCTAACAGGGTGTGTCTCCTGAGAGCTAGCCTTAATCCCAGGTTTACACTGATAGGACAACAGGGCTAACAGGGTATGTCTCCTGAGAGCTAGGCTTAATCCCAGGTTTACACTGATAGCATAACAGGGCTAACAGGGTATGTCTCCTGAGAGCTAGGCTTAATCCAGGTTTACACTGATAGGACAACAGGGCTAACAGGGTGTGTCCCCTGAGAGCTAGCCTTAATCCCAGGTTTACACTGATAGGATAACAGGGATAACAGGGTGTGTCCCCTGAGAGCTAAGCTTAATCCCAGGTTTACACTGATAGGACAACAGGGCTAACAGGGTGTGTCCCCTGAGAGCTAGGCTTAATCCCAGGTTTACAGTGATAGGACAACAGGGCTAACAGTGTGTGTCCCCTGAGAGCTAGGCTTAATCCCAGGTTTACAGTGATAGGACAACAGGGCTAACAGGGTGTTTCCCCTGAGAGCTAGGCTTAATCCCAGGTTTACACTGATAGGACAACAGGGCTAACAGGGTATGTCTCCTGAGAGCTAGGCTTAATCCAGGTTTACACTGATAGGACAACAGGGCTAACAGGTTGTGTCTCCTGAGAGCTAGGCTTAATCCCAGGTTTACACTGATAGGATAACAGGGCTAACAGGGTGTGTCTCCTGAGAGCTAGGCTTAATCCCAGGTTTTCACTGATTGGACAGACAGGGCTAACAGGGTGTGTCTCCTGAGAGCTAGGCTTAATCCCAGGTTTACACTGATAGGACAACAGGGCTAACAGGGTGTGTCTCCTGAGAGCTAGGCTTAATCCCAGGTTTACACTGATAGGACAACAGGGCTAACAGGGTGTGTCTTCTGAGAGCTAGGATTAATCCCAGGTTTACACTGATAGGACAACAGGGCTAACAGGGTGTGTCCCCTGAGAGCTAGGCTTAATCCCAGGTCTACAGTGATAGGACAACAGGGCTAACAGTGTGTGTCCCCTGAGAGCTAGGCTTAATCCCAGGTTTACAGTGATAGGACAACAGGGCTAACAGGGTGTTTCCCCTGAGAGCTAGGCTTAATCCCAGGTTTACACTGATAGGACAACAGGGCTAACAGGGTATGTCTCCTGAGAGCTAGGCTTAATCCAGGTTTACACTGATAGGACAACAGGGCTAACAGGGTGTGTCTCCTGAGAGCTAGGCTTAATCCCAGGTTTACACGGATAGGATAACAGGGCTAACAGGGTGTGTCCCTTGAGAGCTAGGCTTAATCCCAGGTTTACAGTGATAGGACAACAGGGCTAACAAGGTATGTCCCCTGAGAGCTAGGCTTAATCCCAGGTTTACAGTGATAGGACAACAGGGCTAACAGGGTGTGTCCCCTGAGAGCTAGGCTTAATCCCAGGTTTACAGTGATAGGACAACAGGGCTAACAGGGTGTGTCCCCTGAGAGCTAGGCTTAATCCCAGGTTTACAGTGATAGGACAACAGGGCTAGCAGGGTGTGTCCCCTGAGAGCTAGGCTTAATCCCAGGTTTACAGTGATAGGACAACAGGGCTAACAGGGTGTGTCCCCTGAGAGCTAGGCTTAATCCCAGGTTTACAGTGATAGGACAACAGGGCTAACAGGGTGTGTCCCCTGAGAGCTAGGCCTAATCCCAGGTTTACACTGATAGGACAACAGGGCTAACAGGGTGTGTCTCCTGAGAGCTAGCCTTAATTCCAGGTTTACACTGATAGGACAACTGGGCTAACAGGGTGTGTCTCCTGAGAGCTAGGCTTAATCCCAGGTTTACACTGATAGGACAACAGGGCTAACAGGGTATGTCTCCTGAGAGCTAGGCTTAATCCCAGGTTTACACTGATGGTGCAACAGGGCTAACAGGGTGTGTCCCCTGAGAGCTAGGCTTAATCCCAGGTTTACACTGATAGGACAACAGGGCTAACAGGGTGTGTCTCCTGAGAGCTAGCCTTAATCCCAGGTTTACACTGATAGGACAACAGGGCTAACAGGGTATGTCTCCTGAGAGCTAGGCTTAATCCCAGGTTTACACTGATAGCATAACAGGGCTAACAGGGTATGTCTCCTGAGAGCTAGGCTTAATCCAGGTTTACACTGATAGGACAACAGGGCTAACAGGGTGTGTCCCCTGAGAGCTAGGCTTAATCCCAAGTTTACACTGATAGGATAACAGGGATAACAGGGTGTGTCCCCTGAGAGCTAGGCTTAATCCCAGGTTTACACTGATAGGACAACAGGGCTAACAGGGTGTGTCCCCTGAGAGCTAGGCTTAATCCCAGGTTTACACTGATAGGACAACAGGGCTAACAGTGTGTGTCCCCTGAGAGCTAGGCTTAATCCCAGGTTTACAGTGATAGGACAACAGGGCTAACAGGGTGTTTCCCCTGAGAGCTAGGCTTAATCCCAGGTTTACACTGATAGGACAACAGGGCTAACAGGGTATGTCTCCTGAGAGCTAGGCTTAATCCAGGTTTACACTGATAGGACAACAGGGCTAACAGGTTGTGTCTCCTGAGAGCTAGGCTTAATCCCAGGTTTACACTGATAGGATAACAGGGCTAACAGGGTGTGTCCCTTGAGAGCTAGGCTTAATCCCAGGTTTACAGTGATAGGACAACAGGGCTAACAGGGTATGTCCCCTGAGAGCTAGGCTTAATCCCAGGTTTACAGTGATAGGACAACAGGGTTAACAGGGTGTGTCCCCTGAGAGCTAGGCTTAATCCCAGGTTTACAGTGATAGGACAACAGGGCTAACAGGGTGTGTCCCCTGAGAGCTAGGCTTAATCCCACGTTTACAGTGATAGGACAACAGGGCTAACAGGGTGTTTCCCCTGAGAGCTAGGCCTAATCCCAGGTTTACAGTGATAGGACAACAGGGCTAACAGGGTGTGTCTCCTGAGAGCTAGCCTTAATTCCAGGTTTACACTGATAGGACAACTGGGCTAACAGGCTGTGTCTCCTGAGAGCTAGGCTTAATCCCAGGTTTACACTGATAGGACAACAGGGCTAACAAGGTATGTCTCCTGAGAGCTAGGCTTAATCCCAGGTTTACACTGATGGTGCAACAGGGCTAACAGGGTGTGTCCCCTGAGAGCTAGACTTAATCCCAGGTTTACACTGATAGGACAACAGGGCTAACAGGGTGTGTCTCCTGAGAGCTAGGCTTAATCCCAGGTTTACACTGATAGGACAACAGGGCTAACAGGGTATGTCTCCTGAGAGCTAGGCTTAATCCCAGGTTTACACTGATAGGATAACAGGGCTAACAAGGTATGTCTCCTGAGAGCTAGGCTTAATCCAGGTTTACACTGATAGGACAACAGGGCTAACAGGGTGTGTCCCCTGAGAGCTAGGCTTAATCCCAGGTTTACACTGATGGGATAACAGGGATAACAGGGTGTGTCCCCTGAGAGCTAGGCTTAATCCCAGGTTTACACTGATAGGACAACAGGGCTAACAGGGTGTGTCCCCTGAGAGCTAGGCTTAATCCCAGGTTTACAGTGATAGGACAACAGCGAGCTAATCTTTCTAACAGGGTGTTTATCTACAACCAGGACACCTGAATCCCAAACACACACTATTGACCCAGAGAGAGACAGAGAGGGAGAGGGAAGGAATGAAGGAGAAAGAGAGAAAGAAAGATAGTGAGGGGGAGAAAGGGGTTGAAAAGATGGAGAGGTGAGAAGGAGAACCAGTGACAGGCGGAATGGTGAGAAACAGAGAGAGAGAGAGAATGAGAGAGAGAGAGAGGAAGAATGAGAGAGAGAGAGAGAGAGAGAGAGAGAGAGAGAAGGAGGGGGATCAGTCCAGAGAGATAGACAGACTATGCTGTCAGGTATGCAGATGAGTGTGTAATCACATCAATGCAGGAGTGGACACAAGCAGTCCCACAGGACCATGTGACCATGGAGACAGCACACACACACACATTGAGTCTAAAAGCTAACTTGTCAACCGAATGTCAACATCTAGACTCCCTCTCATCCTGACCTCTCCTACACAGGCACTCAGTAAGGTACAGAAGTCCAGAGGACATATGAATACATTAATAAAAATCCAGAGATCACAACTTGTTTATCTCATGATCACTACATAACAAATGTTGTTTTGACTTGATCACAAGATCATTTTATTGTTATCACAACATAAAAAAGTAGTTTTGCCGAGATACAAGATAATGAAAAGTACCATGCACCATCCATTCATTTGTTCAGTTGCACCATACATGATAACCACCTCATCAAGGAGCCCTGTGACTGCCGCTGCATTGATCGTGATGCGCTTGTGGGGCATTTCAGCCCTGAACGGGCTTTAAGCCCTGAATTGGTTGTTCTGCCCCTGAACAAGGCAGTTGACCCACTGTTCCTAGGCTGTCATTGTAAATAAGAATTTGTTCTTAACTGACTTGCCTAGTTAAATTCCTGACAGGCTGACGTGGCAACCCTCCCACTCTGTCTGACGAATAATTTCTCTTTGCTCTTGTTTTCCTTTATAGGTTGTCGGTGGGAGGAGCCAGGAGGGTCGTCAGCGACATGGGACACACCTGGGCCCGGGCGTGTCCCAGGATAAATACACCTCTTCCCCATTCATTGAGGAGACTCTCTACATGCAGACAAGCTGTCAGATTTTGGTTGTGGCTGTTTTGTTTGTTTGCTTTGGCACCTTTCAACACCCCTCACTATCATATTTATGTACGCAACCACTCACTTACACTACTGAATACACACACTACTGTTAATTGTATAAATATTTGAGTTATTCCTTGATCTCTACGTTGTCTCCCTTTTCGTTACAGGCTACGTGCCGGTTTGTGACACTGATTAGATTCAATTTCAGCCTCAGGCTGATAAGTCAGGACGCTGCCTTGTAGGCTGTTTCATGGGTAAAGCTACTTGAAGGCAGATTAGCTGTCAGTGCCCAACAACCTCTTAGCTCAAGGTAAGGGACATTTAGCTTGCTAACATTCTAACTTCGAAACTGATAATGAGCTCCAAACACAAGTGTTAGCATGAAATGTACCATCCCTTAGGTTAACAATCAATAAAAACGTATGTGCTGATCCACCGTGGGCTCTGCCACCTCAACCATACTGTCAATCTATCATCAATACATCCAATCCTATTTATAGAGTTTATCTCGTGATCTCCACAAAACAAATGTTGTTGTGATCTTCAGATTAATAAATTGTGATCTCGACGTAAAGAGGAAACAATAGTTTTATTTATGTCCTCTCTGGACTTCCGTAGTAAGGTACTCTATGATGAAAGTACTGGGGTTTGTTTCTCGAACTAAGATTAAACCTAGTCCTGGACTAAAAAGCATGCTCAATGGAGAATCTCTATTGAAAGTGCTTTTGAGTCCAGGACTAGGCTTATCTGTGTCCGGATAACTGTGAGTTAAAGCTACTGTATCTGTACAACCGTTTAATGTCAAATGAGCAATATAAAAAATAAATAGGTAGACTACTCAGGCAATACTCATGTTAGACAGATAGTTTACTGAAACTAAGCTTATTCCTACTTGCCCCTTTTCATTCACACAAGCCTAAAAACTGACCTCTGAATGTCAAACCCACTGCCTCTGTCTTTCCCTGTCGCTTATCTTTGTGTAGACAGCACACAACCACACATGCATGCACCAACTCACCCACACACACACACACACCGACCCACACACACCCAGCCCCTGTCCCTATTCGCACTAACACTCTAACACCAGTGGCTAACTGCCACTTCAGTATAGGCTGGAATCTGCCTGCCTGCCGTAATATTGCACGCGGTGGCGTTAACTTCCCAATTGGGATATCAGCTGCGGCGGGCACGTCAGAGGCACGAGCAGCCAGGGAGCTAAATGTCAGTCTATAGATCGGAGAGGAGACTAAAGATCCCATCATCGTCCGGCAGGACACAGGTGACACGGCGGACAGAGGGGTCCTGATGATCCCTGCCAGGACGAGAGAGGGGTGAGGGGGACTGACAGAGGGGTTAAAGACAAGCACTGTCATTAAGACACACACATTGGTATGTGCGCATACACAGACACTCCTAGACACTCAAACACACACTGTCTGACAATGATGTTACAGACTAGTGCAGTCATTAGAATTGTCCCTGCGGTCCTTAGGATCGAGCCCTCATGGCTCACATGATACCAAGTGCTTGGGGGAGAGGAGAGAGGAAGTGAGGAAGGAAGGACAAAGGGATGAAGGAGGGGATAGGGGGAGGTGGAGGAGGTGGTTGACTTTCCAGTTGTCTGCAGGTGAGACTGTGGACCGGGAGAGGTCAACAGGCATCTGACACACACACAGGAACACACACAAACATACACACACACACACACACGAACACACACACACACACATACAAACAAATAGACAGTGATGGAAAAAGAACCCAACTATCATACTTGAGTAAAAGTAAAGATACCATAATCGAACATGACTCAAGTAAAAGTATAAGTCCGTCAGTAAAATTCTTCTTGAGTAAAAATATAAAAGTATTTGGTTTAAAATATACTTAAGTATCAAAAGTAAAAGTATAAATCATTTCAATTTCCTTATATTAAGCTAACCAGATGGTGGTTGCATACATACTTAAGTGGTACTTTGAAGTATTTTTAATTAAGTACTTTACACCACTGCAAATAGAGGACGCAGTACACACACTGAAAGATATTTTCTTGCATTTCTTATCAGGCTTACATTATAACAGTACAGTGGTGAAGACACACGGCTGACAACTAAATTACTTTTTGCCTGAAGGGACAGGGACATACCGGTTATCGCTGCATATTTTCTTTCTCTCTGTCTCTGTCTGTCAATCAGAATCACACACTGAACTAAATTAATTAAAGTCACACAAACATTTCCATCATTCTCTGAGTTAACAAACACTGTTGTTCCTGGGTATAAACTATTAGACAAATTAAAAACTAAAAAGGCTGTTTTAAGTAAGAAGTAGGCATTGGTCTGTAGCGGAAAAAGCAAGGTAATTCAGCACCACAATGCCTACTCCACCCACGCTCTACCAAGGTTTTACAGCACACAGCTTTGACCTACTACAGTAGCTATGTTGGTCTAATGCACAGGTGTCAAACTCATTCCACGGAGGGCCGAGTGTCTGCAGGTTTTCGCTCCTCCCTTGTACTTGATTGATGAATTAACATCACTAATTAGTTAGGAACTCCCCACACCTGGTTGTCTAGGGCTTTATTGAAAGGAAAAACCAAAAACCTGCAGACACTAGGCCCTCCGTGGAATGAGTTTGACACCCCTGGTCTAATGTACTTAACCTCCTCTGTCATTTCAAGCAAGGTATGTTGCATCGTTTTTTTCTTAATCCACCGCATCTGTGATGAAAGGTGACAGAGCTAAAGCAATGTTTGTGAGACCATGAGACATCCTGAAAATCGGTATTCTCACAAAAACGCATCTGAACGGTTTGACCTATATACTATGACCCCCTCTATGGAAAGAATGTACTCTCACGAACACATTGGTGTCCTCCATTCTGCTCTATCCCCACAAGCGTCTTGAGACTAGTGTGAAGTCGGTACAGCTGATCTGCCAACTTCTCTTTAGCGTCCGAACTGTTTGAGCTACACACTAATATGAGCCCTCTGTAGAATGGCAAGACTCTCATGAATACGTACATGTTGGTTGTTTTGCTCTAGGAAGGTGGAGGGATGTGGACAGGGTATACACTACCGTTCAAAAGTTTGGAGTCACTTAGAAATGTCCTTGTTTTTGAAAGAAATGGAAATTTTTTGTCCATTAAAATAACATCAAATTGATCAGAAATACAGTGTAAACATTGTTAATGACTATTGTAGCTGGAAACGGTGGATTTTCAATGGAATATCTACATACAGCAACCATCACTCCTGTGTTCCAATGGCACATTGTGTAAGCAAATCCAAGTGTATTGAGTTTGAGTTTATTTTATTTTTACAGGGACAGTGCACATTAATCAACGTTTCAGTAAAAGTGCCGGTTTTAGCCAGCCGGCTAATTTTCAACCGCAGTCCCTGAGCAGGTTATTAAAAACAATTACAATATAGACAATAGCAACATAGAACAAGACATAGCATACAGACATAGCAACATAGGACAAGCAAGACGTAGCATACAGGCAGAGCAACATAGAACAAAAAGCAGCAAGACAAAATTCATAAAAGCAACGAAGTGTTTCCACACCTCACAAGTTACAGACAACAGACATGGAAAGCGGCAACACACAGCTAGGGACCATGTTCACAAATCTGATTTTCCTTTAGCCATGTCTTCAAGCATTTTGTGAAAGTGTGATATGTGGTGCAGTTATGTGTGTCTGATGGCAGTGTATTCCAGACATGGGAAGCTCTCACAGAAAAAGCGGATTTACTAAAGGTGCTTTTCCTTAGGGGAACTACACAGTCACCTCTCATGGCAGACCTTGTGGATCTGCTGCCATATGTTTGGGTTTTCTGTTTAACAAAAATACTGAGTGGAGGGGGAGCCAAGCCATTTAGAATCTTGAATACAAGACATGCATCAGTGTATTGCACAAGATTTTCCCAACTCAGGAGCTCATGCTTTCTGAGGATGTGACAGTGATGATGGCTATTGGGCTTCCTATCAAGCACTTTGAGAGCCTGTTTGTAGACAGACTGAATAGGTCTTACTGTTGTACAGCAAGCTTGGGCCCAACTAGTCAAGCAGTATGTTAAGTGGGGGAGTATCATAGATTTGAAGTACAGTTTTGCTACCTCTGTAGTCAAACAATTTCGTATAAATCGTAAATTAGCTAGGTTGAATTTGGTTATTTGAATTACCTTTTTCACATGCTTTTTAAAAGAGAGGTTGGAATCAAGTATGATGCCAAGGTACTTAAAATCAGATACCACCTGGAGCTTCTCCCCTGACACATAGACATCTGGCTCAGTAGCATCTGTTGCCCTCTTTGTGAAGAACATGCACACAGTTTTTTTCACATTGAGATGCAAACACGAGTCACTGAGCCACTTTGTAACCTGGACCATTACAGTAGTGAGTTCTTGTGCAGCTTGTTGTTTGCTCTTTGCATGCACATATATCACTGTATCATCTGCATACATTTGAACTTCAGACCCAGTACAGACAGAAGGCAGATCATTAATGTACAGGCTGAATAGGAGGGGCCCCAGTATTGACCCTTGGGGCACGCCCACATCATAGCTAAGAGTGGGCGACAGCTCATTGCTCACTCTGACACACTGAGTTCTGCCTTCAAGGTATGATTTCATCCATCTCAAGGCATCAAGGCATTCATCCATCTCATATCATTTTAAAGGCTAATTGATCATTAGAAAACACTTTTGAAATTTTGTTAGCACAGCTGAAAACTGTTGTTCTGATTAAAGAAGCAATAAAACTGGCCTTCTTTAAACTAGTTGAGTACCTGGAGCATCAGCATTTGTGGGGTCGATTACAGGCTCAAAATGGCTAGAAACAAAGAACTTTCTTCTGAAACTCGTCAGCCTATTCTTGTTCTGGGAAATGAAGGCTATTCCACGCGAGAAATTGCCAAGAAACTGAACTCGTACAACGCTGTGTACTACGCTCAAACTGGCTCTAACCAGAATAGAAAGAGGAGTGGGAGGCCCCGGTGCACAACTGAGCAAGAGAAAAAGTACATTAGAGTGTCTAGATTGAGAAACAGATGACTCACAAGCCCTCAACTGGCAGCTTCATTAAATAGTACCTGCAAAACACCAGTCTCAACATCAACAGTGAAGAGGCGATGCTGGCCTTCTAGGAATAGTTCCTCTGTTCAGTGTCTGTGTTCTTTAGCCCATCTTAATCTTCTCTTTTTATTGGCCAGTCTGAGATATGGCTTTTTCTTTGCAACTCTGCCTAGAAGGCCAGCATCCCGGAGTCGCCTCTTCACTGTTGACGTTGAGACTGGTGTTTTGCGGGTACTTGCGAGTTCTGATACTTTTGATTTGGAGCCATGACTCTGGATCAGAAGGTTGCATGTTCGATCCCAGCAGTGGGCTCTATCCCAAACCTTAACCCTTACTTAACCGTTTGGAATGAGTGCCTAACGTAATGTTTTAACCCTATTCCAAACCTTAACCCTTACTTAACCGTTTGGAATGAGTGCCTACCGTAATGTTTTAACCCTATTCCAAACCTTAACCCTTACTTAACCGTTCACTTTGAGGTTAGACGTTTGGAGCAACCTCGAAATGTTATGTTTGGAGAACCGTGGATAAACTTCTAATTCTACAGTGAGACTGTGAGAGCTTGTTGTTTTTACAAGTGCTGTTGCAACATGAAACAAATAGATCACGCATCTTCACAACTTTATGATTTTACCGGCTGAACTAATGGGAACATTGATGTGTGTCATGTAATCTATACTGATTACTTTTCTACTACTACTACTACAATAACTACTACTGCTACTACTTCTTGTACCACTACCACTACTGTTTCTACTAAACAAGTAAAAAGAAATTCTCACTGTCAACTGCGTTTATTTTCAACAAATTTAACATGGGTAAATATTTGTATGAACATAACAAGATTCAACAACTGAGACATAAACTGAACTAGTTCCACAGACATGTGACTAACAGAAATTGAATAATGTGTGCCCGAACAAAGGGGGGGGGTCAAAATCAAAAGTAACAGTCACTATCTGCTGTAGCCACCAGCTGCATTAAGTACTGCAGTGCATCTCCTCCTCACGGACTGCACCAGCTTTGCCAGTTCTTGCTGTGAGATGTTACCCCACTCTTCCACTAGGGCATCTGCAAGTTCCTGGGGAGAACGGCCCTAGCCCTCACCCTCCGATCCAACAGGTCCCAGATGTGCTCAATGGGAATTAGATCCTGGCTCTTTGCTTGCCATGGTAGAACACTGACATTCATGTCTTGCAGGAAATCACGCGCAGAACGAGCAGAATGGCTGGTGGCATTGTCATGCTGGAGGGTCGTGTCAGGATGAGCCTGCAGGAAGGAGCCTGCAGGAGGGAGGAGAATGTCTTCCCTGTAACGCACAGCGTTGAGATTGCCTGCAATGACAACAAGCTCAGTCCGATGATGCTGTGACACACCGCCCCAGACCATGACGGACCCTCTAAATCAATCCCGTTCCAGAGTACAAGCCTCGGTGTAACACTCACTCCTCCGACGATAAACGCGAATCCGACCATCACCCCACCCCTCGTCAGTGAAGAGCACTTTTTGCCAGTCCTGTCCGGTCTAGCGATGGTGGGTTTGTGCACATAGGCGACTCTGTTTTCAGTAATGTCTGGTGAGGACCTGTCTTACAACAGGCCTACAAACCCTCAGTCCAGCCTCTCTCAGCTTATTGCGGACAGTCTGAGCACTGATGGAGGGATTGTGTGTTCCTGGTGTAACTCGGGCAGTTGTTGTTGCCATGCTGTACCAGTCCCGCAGGTGTGATGTTCGGATGTACCGATCCTGTGCAGGTGTTGTTACACGTGGTCTGCCACTGCGAGGACAATCAGCTGTCCGTCCTGTCTCCCTGTAGCGCTGTCTTAGGTGTCTCACAGTACGGACATCGCAATTTATTGCCCTGGCCACATCTGCTGTCCTCATACCTCCTTGCAGCATGCCTAAGGCACGTTTCCGCAGATGAGCAGTGACCCTGGGCATCTTTCTTTTGGTGTTTTTCAGAGTCAGTTGAAAGGCCTCTTTAGTGTCCTAAGTTTTCATAACAGTGACCTTAATTGCCTACCGTCTATAAGCTGTTTGTGTCTTAACGAACGTTCCACAGGTGCAAGTTCATTAATTGTTTAAGGCTCATTGAAAAAGCATGGTCAACAGTGTTTAATCTGCAAGTTCCTGGGGAGAACGGCCCTAGCCCTCACCCTCCGATCCAACAGGTCCCAGATGTGCTCAATGGGAATTAGATCCTGGCTCTTTGCTTGCCATGGTAGAACACTGACATTCATGTCTTGCAGGAAATCACGCGCAGAACGAGCAGAATGGCTGGTGGCATTGTCATGCTGGAGGGTCGTGTCAGGCATGACATCCGGTTTGGAGCGAGCGGTCGCATTTGCATTCGCTCTGCAGGTAGTATAACTTTTCATTTCATTTTCATTACATTTCATTATAGTACAACGGTTTAATTTGTCTAACCTTAGCAATTTCTTCTTAGCTAGCTACTTAGCCGTCTGTGTATAAAAGATAATTGCGTAATTATCGTATTCCGTCGTCTATCGTAGTCCACACTGCTATCTGCCCAGCAGCTAGCAAACGTCCACCGTCTACCGAATAGTAGTATAAACTTTTCATTACATTTCATTATAGTACAACGGTCTGATTTTCATTTTCACTACAGTACAACGGTTTGATTTGTTTGATCTTAGCTAGCTACATAGCCGTCTTTGCATCAAACATAATTGTGTAGTTATTGAGGTTCGCCAGCCAGCTATTTTCGCCCTAACGTAACGCAACGTAGCCAACACTGCTAGCTAGCCAGCTTGCCACCGAATAGCAGCATTGTAGAAACGAGTGCATTACAACGGAACGACTTGATCAGTGTAGTGTTGGCTGACTACACAGTTGTCTTTGCTATCTTTGATTTGTATTTGTTCGATCTTAGCTAGCTACTTAGCTGGCTACATAGCCGTCTTTGTATCGGTGATAATTGTGTAGTTATCAAGGTTCGCTGAGGTTCGCTAGCCAGGTATTCTCGCCCTAACGTAACGTAGTCAACCCTGCTAGCTAGCCAGCTAGCCACCGATTAGCAGCACTGTAGAAACGATTACATTACAACGGAACGACTTGACTTGTGTAGTGTTAGCTAGCTACATAGTTTTCTTTGCTATCTTTTTATCTAAGATAATTGTGTAGCTTTGAGTAATTATCGGTTAGCTAGCCAGCTATTTTTCGCCTGCCGCGCTGCCGTCCTCCTACCTAGCCAACACTGCTAGCTAGCCAACTTCTACCGAATAGCAGCACTGTAGAAACTTACATTACAACGGAACGACTTGATTAGCGTAGTGTTAGCTAGTTGTCTTTCCTGTCCTTGTATCCATGATAATTGTGTAGTTTAGAGAAATTTAGTGAAATTGTCGAGGTTACCTAGCCAGCTTCACTTTCAACAACGTAGCCACTGCTAGCCAGGCTACTTCACCAGCCAGCAGTACTATATCATTTTAGTCAATAAGATCTTGTATTTTATTCTTATTTTTTTGCAACGTAAGCTTAACTTTCTGAACATTCGAGACGTGTAGCCCACTTGTCATTCTAATCTCCTTTGCATTAGCGTAGCCTCTTCTGTAGCCTGTCAACCATGTGTCTGTCTATCCCTGTTCTCTCCTCTCTGCACAGACCATACAAACGCTTCACACCGCGTGGCCGCGCCCACCCTAACCTGGTGGTCCCAGCCCGCACGACCCACGTGGAGTTCCAGGTCTCCGGTAGCCTCTGGAACTGCCGATCTGCGGCCAACAAGGCAGAGCTCATCTCAGCCTATGCGTCCCTCCAGTCCCTCGACTTCCTGGCACTGACGGAAACATGGCTCACCACAGATAACACTGCTACTCCTACTGCTCTCTCTTCGTCTGCCCACGTGTTCTCGCACACCCCGAGACCTTCTGGTCAGCGGGGTGGTGGCACCGGGATCCTCATCTCTCCCAAGTGGTCATTCTCTCTTTCTCCCCTTACCCATCTGTCTATCGCCTCCTTTGAATTCCATGCTGTCACAGTTACCAGCCCTTTCAAGCTTAACATCCTTATCATTTATCGCCCTCCAGGTTCCCTTGGAGAGTTCATCAATGAGCTTGATGCCTTGATAAGCTCCTTTCCTGAGGACGGCTCACCTCTCACAGTTCTGGGTGACTTTAACCTCCCCATGTCTACCTTTGACTCATTCCTCTCTGCCTCCTTCTTTCCACTCCTCTCCTCTTTTGACCTCACCCTCTCACCTTCCCCCCCTACTCACAAGGCAGGCAATACGCTTGACCTCATCTTTACTAGATGCTGTTCTTCCACTAACCTCATTGCAACTCCCCTCCAAGTCTCCGACCACTACCTTGTATCCTTCTCCCTCTCGCTCTCATCCAACACTTCCCACACTGCCCCTACTCGGATGGTATCGCGCCGTCCCAACCTCCGCTCTCTCTCCCCCGCTACTCTCTCCTCTTCCATCCTATCATCTCTTCCCTCTGCCCAAACCTTCTCCAACCTATCTCCTGATTCTGCCTCCTCAACCCTCCTCTCCTCCCTTTCTGCATCCTTTGACTCTCTATGGCCCCTATCCTCCAGGCCGGCTCGGTCCTCCCCTCCCGCTCCGTGGCTCGACGACTCATTGCGAGCTCACAGAACAGGGCTCCGGGCAGCCGAGCGGAAATGGAGGAAAACTCGCCTCCCTGCGGACCTGGCATCCTTTCACTCCCTCCTCTCTACATTTTCCTCTTCTGTCTCTGCTGCTAAAGCCACTTTCTACCACTCTAAATTCCAAGCATCTGCCTCTAACCCTAGGAAGCTCTTTGCCACCTTCTCCTCCCTCCTGAATCCTCCTCCCCCTCCCCCCCCCCTCCTCCCTCTCTGCAGACGACTTCGTCAACCATTTTGAAAAGAAGGTCGACGACATCCGATCCTCGTTCGCTAAGTCAAACGACACCGCTGATTCTGCTCACACTGCCCAACCCTGTGCTTTGACCTCTTTCTCCCCTCTCTCTCCAGATGAAATCTCGCGTCTTGTGACGGCCGGCCGCCCAACAACCTGCCCGCTTGACCCTATCCCCTCCTCTCTTCTCCAGACCATTTCCGGAGACCTTCTACCTTACCTCACCTCGCTCATCAACTCATCCTTGACCGCTGGCTACGTCCCTTCCGTCTTCAAGAGAGCGAGAGTTGCACCCCTTCTGAAAAAACCTACACTCGATCCCTCCGATGTCAACAACTACAGACCAGTATCCCTTCTTTCTTTTCTCTCCAAAACTCTTGAACGTGCCGTCCTTGGCCAGCTCTCCTGCTATCTCTCTCAGAATGACCTTCTTGATCCAAATCAGTCAGGTTTCAAGACTAGTCACTCAACTGAGACTGCTCTTCTCTGTATCACGGAGGCGCTCCGCACTGCTAAAGCTAACTCTCTCTCCTCTGCTCTCATCCTTCTAGACCTATCGGCTGCCTTCGATACTGTGAACCATCAGATCCTCCTCTCCACCCTCTCCGAGTTGGGCATCTCCGGCGCGGCCCACGCTTGGATTGCGTCCTACCTGACAGGTCGCTCCTACCAGGTGGCGTGGCGAGAATCTGTCTCCTCACCACGCGCTCTCACCACTGGTGTCCCCCAGGGCTCTGTTCTAGGCCCTCTCCTATTCTCGCTATACACCAAGTCACTTGGCTCTGTCATAACCTCACATGGTCTCTCCTATCATTGCTATGCAGACGACACACAATTAATCTTCTCCTTTCCCCCTTCTGATGACCAGGTGGCGAATCGCATCTCTGCATGTCTGGCAGACATATCAGTGTGGATGACGGATCACCACCTCAAGCTGAACCTCGGCAAGACGGAGCTGCTCTTCCTCCCGGGGAAGGACTGTCCGTTCCATGATCTCGCCATCACGGTTGACAACTCCATTGTGTCCTCCTCCCA